>NC_048893.1:7238865-7351027 GCF_011077185.1 Oxyura jamaicensis
TCATTTTATGACTTATAAAACCCACAAAACAATAAAAGAAAAAAAATCGCAGAGCTGGGGAAAAATTAATTTTTTTTTTTTTTTTTTTTTTTTTTTTTTTTTTGAATAGATGCTCTGTTATTGATGTTGTCTTGCTGTACACCTCCTGCCATTGAAGGAACGTACCCAGTGATGAACAGGGGCACAGGTAGAAGTAGGCTCGTAGCAGGCATGGAAAGTGCCATGGTATGGATTAGAATCCATATGTATGACAATGGTTTTGGAGGTTTATGAATGACTTAGTTTAAAAAATGCATTACAATCATTAACAAATAAATGGAAGGGTGTGAGGGAGAGTTCTCCTCAGAAATATTGCTGTTAGGATAGACAACAAATTCCCACTATTATTTCCTTAAATAATCTCCCTAGATGGGAACTGCTTTTTTTTCTATTATATGGGATGGAACTTTTTGTCTCTCTTCCAGGTCCTTTCTGTGTCTTGTTGTGGTCCAAAAAGACAGAGATCATCACGCCTTATTCAGCCAGGTGAAAGCATGAAAGGCAAAGGAACAAGGAAACATTTCTAACCACTGAAGTAGCAAAAGGTTGTAAGACTTGATCTTTGTACTTCCCTTAATGTCTTAAAGATATTTACAAACTTGAAAAAGTGAGCTCTTAATCTAAAGGTATAGACTGAGGATCTCTCAGTTGCATGCATGCACACTTACATACCTATATTATCCAGCAATTGCAAATAAAATAATAATAATAAAAAAATCTAATTCCAAAATGCAATCCTGTACAAAATTGTCCATTAATAAAATTGGTTTCAGACTTAGATTATTTAATAGTATGAAGGAATTAAAAAAAATCAGAAAAAAACATCTTGACAAAATCCATAGGGGACAAAAATAATACACGAGACTTACCGTTTTGTCAAAGGGCCAAGCTTCTAAAGGTTATTGGGAAACCACAGGTCTTGCAAGTCCAGCCCCTTTCGGAGTGCTCTGCACTTCGGACACTTAGGGTCATCTCATCTCTTTTTATTTAAGTATTCAGAAATAATAATTTTGGTTTCTGGAGTCTGGGCTGGATGAGATGGAGGAAGTGCAGGGCCACGTGTCTACTGTATTTCATTAAGGGCCCCTGGGCATGCATGGCACAGAGTGGTTTGGGAAGGGAGAGGCAGGGATGGCTGGGTTCCCTTTACCTCCTCATCCCTGCCCATCTGACACACTGCAGTGTCTATAGCTCCTTCCACATTCTGTCTGAAGCCTGTTATACCCAAAATTTCTAGAAAATTTTGAAATTTAAGTCACACTGAAAAAACTGAGGCTAGTGCATATTTAGTGTGAACTTCCTGGCAAACCTTGCTCTGCATCCTCACTTTCTTCTCCCTCTTATTCCTTGCCTCTCTCTAGCTGCAGTGTGTTTTTCAACCAGCTCTGCGGGTTAGGCATGCTGTCTGCAGAGCTCCATGAACAAGGTGCTGTGTGTTCCCATCCTTGCCTAGTTACGTTTGACAAGGAAAAAAAAAAGACACATGTGTGACCTACTTTTTTAAACCCTAAAAATCTCTGAATAACACACCCAGAAGAATGACAGCCTCATAACAAAATCACAGACGTGAATCTGCTTGGGATGAAGGCACAGGGAAGGAGGGAGGCCGAGCAGGTGAGCTGTTCTTGCAGCACAGCACCGGTTGCTTTTCCCTTCTGTGGCATTTACAAAGGGTGTTGCTCACACTCAGCATACAGAAATGGTTTCTGACATCCCTCGTACATGCTTGCTTCAGAACTGGAGCTTTTCCTTTTTAACTCAGGTGATAAAAAGCATTGAGACAGAGCTTCATTGTGGCCTGGGTCCTGCCAGAGTGTCATTTTGATGGGAATACTCTAGGGTAATCTGTTGCTGGTGCTGCTGTCGGAGTGACAGCAAGCGATGGGTCCCCCTTGCTTTGTGCCGAACAGGCTGGAGTCAGAGCCTGCTGCAAGCTCTCTGCTGGCTTTAGTGAGCTTTAGATCAGGCTCCGAGCTCATTCCCATGGGAGGAGGAGAAGTTTTTCTCTCCAGACACAAACAAAGTGATGCTTCCATGGGGTACACAGCCATGCCTACAAAAGGCTTTTGTTTGCTGGTAAAAAAAAACATCCTTTGCCTTTACCCCAATGCAACCCCACATCCTTACAGAAAGACAGCGGTTTTGCTACTTACACTGGGAGTAAGTGGTCCCGGTCCCACTGACACTGAATCTGTTGAGATGAAGTCTGTGAGTGACCACATTCTTCTGGGGCTGGAAGAGGATGATGTGCACCTTGGGCGCGAACAGGCAGCCCAGCACAACGAAGCCGCTCAGACTCACGGAGATGCACATGGTGGTGGTCTGCACCTGGGAGAGAGCGGGGGCAAAGGGCCAGGTTTCAGTGTGGAAAGCTTGGAAATTCAGAGTGTTAGAAGCATCATCATCATACAACAGTAGGAACCACAGTCAGCACTGGTACAGGCAGGCTGGAACATCTGTTTCATTCCTGTCTTCCACAATCCTAGGATCGTACAACAGAGCTGCATGGTGCTGATGGTGCTCTGTGTCTCTGCATATTATAAAGGGTACTTGACCAAGTGTGTTCTCCCTCAGCTTAGCACAAGAAAGAGACAGGTCTCTTTCTTTTACCCCCATACCCTTGATTATTATTTTCATCAGGAAGTCCTCTGTAAAGCCTGTAATGCTACAACTGAGCAAAGCCAGCTACACTGGAAACCAGGCTCCTGGCACAGTGCTTCACGTGGGGTTACATTTGATATTTCATGAGAAACATCCATTTGAAAACCTTTTTATCTTCCAGATTCAATCCTAATCAGAGAACCTTATCAATCCCTTACTGAGACATAGGTGTGAATTTGAGTAAGCCTAAGAACTGGTGACATTTGCCAGCTGACCCTGAAAGGTGCCCTGGCTTTGAGGCAGGAACCTTTGGGCTGAGAAATGATTTTTTTGTAAGTCTACAGGATTTTGGAGTAGTTGTCTTGGGCCATTTGTTAGCATAGCTTTTCTGTCACTGTCTATCTTCCTCTTTTTTCACAACTAGGTGCCAGTTTACTGCCTCATTTTCAGTTTATATTATTTTCTCCCAAGCAGATTCCTTAATTAAGATGTTGAATTAAACTGCCATAAAATCTACTGCTTAATTTAAATGATCATACATCCATGACTCGTTTTGCCTTAGTTACACTCCTGCAGTCCTTGGAGATTAGCCTTCTTCCATGGGAATGCTTCTCACGTCTCCACGTCAGAAATAGTTGTTGCAAAATGAAAATTGGAGTAGGGAATGGATTTTGTTGCTTTATATATCCACAGAGCACCAAGTGTGTTGTCAGCACTGAGTATAATTTGTGTGATCATATAATTAATAATCACTATTTACCAAAGGTGGATGTGGCAAGTGTAATGGAAAGATGCTCAGATCTCATGAGGTGAGGGATCATGGAAGACCCTATAGGGACAGCATAAGAAAGGGAGACCTTTTGCATTTTCTAGGTCACCAATCTGTGTTTGGTCCCCAGGCCTCTGCCATCACTTCCGAGCAGGTGTTGAACCAGGCATTGTACGGGTAAAATAGGACTAGGAGTCTTCTAATAAAACAAACATCCATCCAGTATTTTCAAGATATGGTCTGTGCCTTTAGGAGCAGCTCAGCTGTGCAAACACAATTACGTACCTGATCAATGAAATGGTTTGGGATAAAAATAGTCCCCCCAGGGTGTCTTTTAACCCGTGTCATTCAGAGGCTCCAGGTGTAACCTGGCCCCTCAGACCCCAGTTCTGGCAGAGCCAAGGCAATCCTGCTAGAGCAGGCAGGATCTTCCAGGCAGGGGAGTGAGCTCCTGCAGCCAGAATTACCCCTGAAGAAAATGCAGGGAGAAACTGTCTAAACAGTAGCAATTTCTGACATCTGATTTCATTATAACCAATTGAACTCCCAGACTTTTCCCTTCCTGTGTATCTGCATTTCTTTAGGTTTTGTCTGAAGCAATCAGCTGAAAAAAAAAAATATCCTTCAGTTGTGCTAGGTATTGGAGCTGCTGTGAGTTTATGTGTGCTTATTAGTCATATCAGGTTTCCTTGTATCTTTGGTTCTGAAGGATAACTCCTCAATGAAATCAGTGTGGACCTCTGCATGAAAATCAATAGCATCAGTCTTTTCCAGAAGCTCTCATTTAAATTTCTGAGAGTGCAGCCACCAAACATAGCAGTTTCTGGGTTCTGCTTCTGGAACTTCCTGGGAACTAGTTCTGGGATCAGTGGGGGATTCTTGGGAAGTCTCTGAGGAAAATCAGAGTGCCTTGCTGTTGCTGGGAAAAGGAATCCTGCAGGAAGCCGTGACTTCTACCAACCTCCAGCAGCTGCTAAGGAGCTGTCAGCTGCCCTTGATCAAAGAGTCCTGGAGCTTGTGTCCCATGGGGGTTGGGCACTCATGTTGTAGGTGCTGGGAGGAGCCCTCTGTAAGTGCTGGGCAGCTAACAGGTTCAGCAGCATGCAGAAGTGTACACAGAAAAAAGAGGGTTAGAAATGATGCTGAAGGCTATATTTGTGTGCTGAGTGATGGTGATGTGCCACAGGGCATGGTCCTCAGCTGGGACAACTATACCTGACACATCAGAGGGTTCAACCCAGACTGAGCTCCTGAGGGAGGATGCAGCTCTGCAGTGCTAGAGCTGCAGGGATGCCTGGGGAGGACTGGGAGGTGGTCTTCTTCCCTGCAGAAGGTGGAGGATTTCTGCTTAACCAGCCTGATCTCCTTCTACAGGGAAATAACTGACAATGTGGGTGATGAGAAAGTAGCTGGTAGTTGTCACTGTCTCCCGTAAATTCCTCACTGACAACTTGACTAAAGTAAGAACTAGATAAGTGGGCAGTAAGGTGAACTGAAAACTAACTGGGCTGCAAGCTCTAAGGCTTTTTATTGGTGGCACAAAGTCCAGCCAGAAGTCAGTCACTAGTGTTGTACCCCAGGGGATGATATATATATCATCCAATGCAATGCCAATGCAGCTTCACACCTTCCTTAACAGCTGGGATGATGGGACAATAAGTTTGTCTCAATAAGTTTGGAAATGAAACATGAAACAGAACTGAGAGGACTGGCTGATACACGACAGAGCTATGATTCCGTAGGACCTCAGCAAGCTGGAGAAATGGGCTGGTAGGAAACTCAAAAAGTTCATTGAAGGGAAAAACAGAGTCCTGCAGCTTGGACAGAATAACCCCATGCACCAGTATGGACTGGGAGCCAACTAACTGGAAAGCAGCTTTGCAGAGGAGGTACTGAGGGCTGTGGTGGACAGCAAGTTGATCATGAGCCAGCAAACTGCCCTTGCAGCTCTGGATAGGTCAATGGCCTCCTGGGCTACATGAGGTAGGGTGTTGCCAGAAGGTCAAGAGAAGCATTTATTTCCCTCTTCTCAGTACTAGTGAGGCACATTTGGAGTGCTGTACCCAGCTCTGGACTCTCCAGTACAAGAGAGGTGGATCTACTGGAGCGAGTGCAGCAAAGGGCCATGAAGATGATTAAGATCTGGAGCATATGTGGAGAGGCTGAGAGAAAGGCTCAGAGAAGAGAAGGCTGGGATGGATCTTATCAGTATGTATATGAACCTCGTGGTGGGAAAAAAAAAAGAGGGAGCCAGATTCTTCCTAGTAGTACCTGTTGGCAGGACATAAGGTCATTGTCACAAAAATGAAATAAGGGAAATTCTGTTTAGACAAGGAGACTAAGAGGTTGGTCAAATGTTTGCACAGATTGCCTACAGAGGCTGTGGAGTCTTCATCCTTGGAGATATTCAACACCCGACTGACCACAGTCCTGAGCAGCCTGTTGCAGGTAACTCTGCTTTGAGCAGGGAAGGTTGGTTGAAGCAATCTTAAGAGGTCCCTTCCAACCTCAGTGCTTATGGGGAGACAAACTGTGTATGGAAAAATCCCAGAGCTGACCTCATGATTGAATCACTATGAGTTCAACTGTAAACTCTTCCCTCAGAATTTCATTTGCTGGTAAAATTCATTTTATTCAGGGAAAAAAAAATATTGGTCTTGAAAATATAAGCAAGCTTAGTCTAGAAATAAAAATCACAGTTATACCATAAACCCTTCTCAGAGTAGAGGAGGCCTTAATTAAATAACAGGATTGTTTGGTAGATAGATCTGTAAGACATAGAGATGTATGCTATCCCAGCACATCTGAGATGCTATCTGGTGCTTCTCACATAGGGTTCATATAGGGACATTTCCACATCATTATTGGTAGGGATTAGTACTATATATATTTATGTATGTATCATTCTCTCTCTCTCTCTCACGCACACACACACTATCCATATTTATTGCTATTTTTGAACTACAGTGAGGCCAGCACCAAATATTAGGATACATTTCTAAGAGTCGTGTCCCCCCCCCCCTTTTTTTTTTTAAAAAAAAAAAAGTGTGAGTCCTAGTAATGAATATCAAGCCAGTCAGCATTTACTTTTTTCTTTGCTAATATTATGTTTCTAAGACTGGTCATTAGTGATGCCACCAGTATCAGTATACATTAGGATGGCACAAGTTGATTCATAGTCTACATGTGATACTTCATGGAAAGTAAACAAGAGATTTTCAAAGGAAAGCCAAAAATGTAGGCATATAGAATGGGATTTTCAAAAAGTTCCTGACATGTCATGCAAATATCAAAAAGGTGTCAAATTCATTTTCTGTTATCTCAGCAGGACTCGAGTTGGCTTATTTGGAACCTTTTATTTAAATTAAATCCCCATGGGTGATGCTGAAAAATCCCACTCAGGAGACGAGGCTAAAAATATTGCTTGGGTAATTGTCATGCTTCTCTTGACCATTAGTGCCTGTGCTGCCCACTTGTGTGACAGTCTGCAACCTCCTTCTTTGTCTATCTTCCTGATTACTTTGAGTGTCAGGAGCTTTTCCCCAGTGTCCCACCTCAAACTTTTCCTTCATTAGCTTCAAGTCATTACTCTCCATTCTAACTTCTGAGACTGAATAATTCTTTTCTCTCTTTTTGTTGCCTTGAAATTATTTATAGTCTATGAACATGTCTCCCTGGGTTTACTCTTGTCTAGACTAAATATATTTAGCTCTTTTACTGTCACTCTGCGTGTCTTACTGTGGTTATTTGTTATCTACCCTTGTTTTCTTGAGGTTTTCAGTACCTTTCCTAAGCTGAGAAAAATAGTACTAAATATACTGGTTCAGGATGGTCACACTAAAAGCATATTAAGTGATATTATTAAGTCTCTGGTTTTACATGCTATTTCTTGTACATACTACTGTTAATAATTGCACCCTAAGTTAGTCTCCTACCCTTCTTCGGGGCAGAAAGTTGAATTAATTCAGTATAATTTGTTGTAAGGGCCAACTCCATCAGTCACTTCTCACATCATAATAGCTGTGAGATTTCTGGTGGAGCAGATCAGAATCTTTTTCTGAGACAATTTCCTTCTGTCCAAAAATACAATTTTATTGAACCTGAAGCTTTGCAAGAATATGTGACAATTTAAACAATTTAGTATTTTTTAAGGTTGTTGGTGAAGCCTGACCAATATATTCTGCTCAGCGAGGTATGTGTTTTATCTTCTGCAAAGTGCAGAGAAACTAAAAAGTTCTATATTAAAGCATAAAATGTTAGAAATTAAAAACAAACAAAAAATAAAACAAAACAGCAGAAAAAAAAAAGTTACTTCAGTTTTAATTTAAGGCCCACCTCCACCAAATAACTCATTATGACTCACTCTAGCTCATGATCTTGTTTTTTTCTGGTAGGACTATAGCTCCACATACTGATGTACTAGTATGAATCTTTAATTTGTATGTTCTGTCTCTATCACAATCAGAGTGATAGTACTAAGTCTTTCCACCTCCAGCCATACATACACCATTCAAAATGAGACCATCTTTCTTAGAAATAAGCTAAAATTTTGTAATATTCTTGGGTGGATATTAACATTGAACAGAGTTTGTTTGCGAGGGATCCAGGGGACAAAGGATGTTGAGAGAAGCTATTAGTGAATGAATGATGACAGGGTCCTCTAAAGTGGTGCATGTGATTTATGGAAACACATATCCAAAGACTTACTCTGTAGTCACTGGATGTCACATAAAATATGGGGAGAAAGGCCAGCCAAATGATGCACGTTGTATACATTGTGAAACCGATAAACTTGGCTTCGTTGAAGTTCTCTGGGCATTTCCTTGTTTTGAAGGCATACACAGTGCATAAAACTACGAGGATTACATCATATGTTAAGGAGATTAACATACTGGAATCTTTAACATTGCATTTCAATATGACAGTCTCTCTCTTTTCAGGAAGAGTGTACCTCCTGGTGCCAGGGGCCTCCAAGATGAGCCACACGGACACCACCACAATCTGTACCAAAATGAGACTCAGGCATATGAAGACCTGAGAGCTGGGGCTGATGAACTTAGGCCTTTGGGCACCGTTCTTAACACCATCAAATATTCTGGCTATGCAGTTTGTTTTTGTCAGGAGGGCAGAGTAGCAGACAGCAAAGGAACTTCCTAGCCCCAGACGACGCAGGGTGCAGATAGCTGGAGAAGGCTTGGCTATGAAGAAGAAAGTCATGCTGTATGACAGGAAGACCCCAAAGAGCAATATGTAGCACAGTTCACGGCCAGAGGCTTTGACAAGGGGAGTATTGTTGTGCTTGATAAACACTGCAATGACCATAAAAGTACAAATAAAGCCCAGGCATGCAATGGTAACAGGACCTATTGCCCAAGCATCTTCCCACTTGATGTAGTCTTCTGGTAGGTCATAGCAGCCAGTCAGGTCAGCTGTGGGCCATTTTCCTGGCCCACAGTCTGCACAGGTGAATTCATCAGCCAGGTACTCATATGTTTCACAGGGAATACAAATCCAACAGCAGACGTCTCCTGGTTGCATATTCTTCATCTCGTTAGGAGCACAGGGGTCACTGCACTGCGAGACAGGGACAGAGCTCCTCGACCAGTGGATGGAGTCCACTTCAAGTGACAAGGTTTCTGCCCAGTGACCAACCTTCACGTAGGAGTATCTGTCTCCAGTGTACTGGAAGTTGAACACGTTGTATCGGCCTATCCCATCTCCATAGGCATCAAATTTGACCATACTGTCTGCAGCGTTGGGAGGGTTGAATGGAGCTGTGGAAAAAAAAAAAAAAAAAGAGAGAGAGAATTAGTATCAGAACAGCAGCTGACTTTTTGTCTCTTTGGGAAGCATAGCCACCAGACTGCTTACAGAGTCCAATTCAAGTGCCAACAGGTAAGTCAAGAGGTCAGTATCTGCCTGAGATTTTTTTTTGCATTGTTTGAAATTTGAAGAAAAAAAATCCTCAAATAATAGAACTCTATTTCACTTGATTGAATGAGAAATAGTTGTACGTATGGTGAGTTATGTTAGATTTCCAATGTCTTTATCCTTTTACCCTACGTACAAATGAATTCTCCCATGTTTTCCCCTAGCATGCACAATCATAACCTTTCACATTATTTCTGGAAAGAAAGAGGTCAGTCTGCTTCTAATTCAGACTCAGAGTTATTTGGTGAAATTCAACTATCATAAAATAAGAAATGTTAAATTTATTAAATATTAAATCCATAAACATCAGTTTTTAGACCAACAGTTTTTGAAATGAGTATATTAGTGGTAATGATGATAAAGTAACTATGAAGTTCTCAACAATTTCTTATTATGTCTTCTTAACTTCTCCTTATGTTTTAGGAATTTAAGAATCCCTTCTATTTTGCTTCAGTTTTACCATTTTTATATCATTTCTTGTCTGGTCTGAACTTCCCAACATGTGCTGCTTTGGTCTTATATCTTGTTTGGGGAATAGGCGAAAAAAACACAAGCTGGATCTGTGACCTTCTGTGGGAAATCAATATTGTAACACTTCCAACTGGTAAGCTCTGGAGAGATTTTATTTTTCCTCCAGCTGAGGTTCATGCAGGGGATGAAGAATTATTAAAAATGTAGGAGGAAATTGCATTTACCATGTGATTTATTGGTCGTTTTCTGTAGCATCAAAGGTGAATGGCTTTATAGGCAGGAAGCAAAAGGGTGTTTTTTTTTTTTTTTTTTTTTTTTTTTTTTCCATTGATGAGCAATAAAGGTGATTTCATTCCCAGTGTCTTTGGTTACAGAAGTGTTTCCACTGTCATTGCTGGAATAAATCTTTTTCCCTGCATCTGTGCCCATGCTGTGCTTGAGCACCAGCAATATTGTATACGGATGTAATATATTCCTCCATTTCAACCTCCAGATACTCCGGATTTGTTGCAGTAGATTTATTTAGCTTCTGTAAACCACTGAGGCCAAAGTCTTTTACCTTTCTCTCCTACAGAGCATTACCTTACTTTGCGGCACTCCCACTAAAGTCAGCAAAAGGGACAGTGATTTTTTGGCACAGAAGCCCTGGTTAGAGGGTTCATACACAAGCTGGACCTCCCCAGGAGCTAGATCTGGAAGCTTGCTTCTTCCTCAACCTTCTTTTTACCTTAGGGCAAGGTAGGAAAATAATTTATTTCTATGTATAGTCTTCTGGTTTGAGCCAAGACTCAATACTTTTTTTAAGTCCCAATTCTTATCCCTGCTCTCTGTTGCATTTTGCCACCTCACTACAGTGATGGATAGCCTTGGTTTGCAGGATTACAAATTAAGTCTGGGTAACCCAGGAGTATGTAAGTGGACTTTTTTTTTTTTTTTTTTTTTTTTTTTTTTTTTTTTCTCTCTTTCTCTTTTTCTTCACTCTTGGCATCAAGTTATACTACAGTCTTGCCCAACAAGACCTCTGAGCGCACAAAAATTAAGGACAGCATAATACTCCTCCAAATGGCCAGTCTGCCTGGAAATAACATGCTCCAAATTAAAGAAGTAGCTAAATTAAAAATATAGGTCAACAAGAAGAATACTAAGCAGCCTCCTTTCACTCCCTCGTCCTCCTCACACATAGGCACGCAAGCTCTCTCAGCCAAAAGCAGCATTAAATGAAATCATAATGCAGCACTTAACAGCTCTTCAATAATGTGTTGTCATTGCCAGTGTCTTATTTCATTATTCATAACACTTTATATAAGTAGAAATTGTAGATTGTAGAAATTGTTAACACAGCAGCCCAGTTTTAAGAGCCAATTTATTCACTTCGGTGTCATACAGGCCACGTCCTGAGGTGTGCTGAGAAGTAGTGACTTCTGGTGGAACCAGTGGAGCTGCAGGTAACTCTGCTAGGGTATTTGTCATTTATACAGAACAAAGTATTTGCCTTGGATTTTGCAGGTAGGTTCAGAAGGCAAAGCAGGTAATCTCATATACAGTTAGCTTGAAGCTCACATGTATTTTACTTTCCATGAGGCTGTTTCCACTCTAGAAATGCGACTAAAAGATTTTTGTAGGACAATTTGTTTTAGATCAACCACAGCTTGTAGCTGGAAACATTCATTTTTAGTGGCTGCTGATAGAGGAAAATAAATGGCACTCCTTCAAATGGAGAGGATGAAGTCATTTACCCAAACAACGATGTATTAAATTATATTATGGTGAGCCAAAGCATACAAATGAGCCCACTGGGTGGCAGCAATTAATATACCTACTGATTTTATGTAAAATCACTCAGGCATTTTAACTGATATTTATCAACATAGTCTAGATCCTGTAATACCACTTTGAAAAAGACATTTTCAGAAAAGTGGATCTAAAGAGTATAATAAAAATAATATGTTTATATGCAAGAATACAAATCCATAAGAAAATAAGATTTTATTTTCTAGGGTAAAAAAGAATATTTTTTGTGTTCATTGGCAGATGATCTTCCCAGAGGTGAAATGTCAAGGCTATGTCACAGATCACTCTGAGAATTTTTTCATAGCTAGATTTCAGTTTTGTAAGTAAACCTGTGATCTTTAAAACATATTTCTGGCAGACCTTTTTCAAAGTTCTGGCTAAGGTGTTTTGTTTTCTTCCCTTGGGAGATGAGAGGCAAGACCCTCTGGGTCTATCCATGCTATCTGATTGACAATATAAGCTTCAGCTCCTTTGAGCAGTATCTTGGTGTCTTCTCCCCATGCACTTCTTGAAGTGAATTATCCGTAAGTAAAATAAGTTATCCAGGAGAAATTCAATAAAAGAAGTTATCAGTGAAGAGAAAGGGTAATTAAAATGACTTAAACGTAAACCAGCAATGCTTTGCACTCCAGCTTGCAGCAGTTTTGCAATGAAGATATAAGAGCAGTGACATTTATGAGAACAGGAGAAAACGGTACACATAGTGCAGACGACAGAAACCTATGGAGCCATGGTGCAGGCAGCCCACGTCTGTCGGCTCAGGGAAGAAATCCTACCAGAGGAGAAAGATGTTATTATAGAAGTGGGGGACAAAACTCCTTCAGGTTCAAATAACAGAGGAAAGACTGTGCAGCTTTATGACTATTTTAGTATCAGGTATGGATAAGAATATGGCATAGCTTTTATATAATAAATTATGTAATTTCATTTCTATATTCCTAGGTTGGTATAATCTTTTCTATCACATAACTCACGAGTATAAAATCATTATGTTTTTGCTTATGTGCAGTTAGAAGCAAGTCAGTCACTTTCATTTGGAAACCTTTATAATTTTTCATGTCTGTGCTGTACAGCTCTTAGTGACATGAAATAATTTAGAAGGAAAGTTCTGAAGGGGGGAATTGATTTAATTAGTGTGTAAAACATTGTTTTAAGAGGTGGTATGGGAAATCTTTTCTGAAATGCATCTGAATGCAGTCATTTGTGTCAGTTGCGATGCAGAATGTGTCAGTTAGGTGAAAAATACTTCAGGATCTTTCAACGAGGGATGAGTAGGTGAAAAAAAGCAAAGCAGTTTAAATCCTAATTAGGCAGAAGGAAACTGTTGAGGGACAGTGCAGCCTAGGATAAATTGAGCGTCATCTTAATGGGTTTGGAATCAGACAGAGCTTTGTTTGCCAGAGACGTCTTTGGGCCAGGAAGGATGTTTTGCATACAGAGTCTTGCATGTGTCTGGCACAGAGCTGAGTGTATAGATGTTGTCTTATAGAAAATAACATCTGTAATGCTTCCTGGTAGAACGAAGACACGTATGCCTACATCTGAGAACATCTTTCATAGCCGATCAAACATGCATCTGTTCTGTGCTTGTAGAGTGCATCCTTTCAAAACAAGGTACAGATCAGAGGCACAGCTCACTAGCTAGGAGGCAATTCATTAATAACAAGGCTTGATGAAGGCTCTGCAGTTTTTCAGCTCAGCAGCTTGCAAAGCTGTGGGATTTCATGAGGTACGGAAAGAAATGTAGAAAAGACTATTGTGTGCACCAAAGGCACTTTCTTCAACAGCCTGTTGGCCCCAAAGACTTTCAGCCAATAGATTTTAAGGAGATCGTGGGGATTAAAAACAAGTGCAAATACAAAGAGAGAACAGATGGGAGTTTCTGGAAAGCTGAGTAAAACTTCTTCACTCTCACTAGAAAGTGCTGAAAAAGACAGCAAAACAAGACATTTATGTATTCAATGGAAAAATAATTTTGATGCCCTCTGTGCCTTCCTGTCGCATATCCTGGGCAATGCCTTACTAAAACACTGTAAGGAAAAGCCATGGTAATAATGTAATAACAGGATATGGTTTGTTTGTTCAACAGACTCATCTGCATGCATGATGTCTTATCTTGAAAAGTATCACAAAGGACCACAAGACTCCATATATATTTTAATTTTCTTTTATCTTTCTTTTAATTTTAGCTAGATTTTGTTTGCTGAGGTCAAAGTGACTTATTCCTGCTTGGCTGAACATTCAGGCCGAGTAATGGAGACCTGATCTGCCCACTCTTGTTTCTATCTCAGCATAATGCAGCTGGTTTCACACTTGATTGGCAGGACAGACACTGAAATTTGGCAATTGGAAAGTCGGCGTAAGGAATACTCAGAGTGAGGTGTCACTCGGTTGTACCTCTCCGCAATTAATAATGAATGAATGGGCTTAAAATATCAGCTTTCACACAGACGAGCAGTCACTTATAACCTACACACCATTATTTCTGGATGTGTTTGGGTCACGTGTAGTATTGATTCTTCTCATTCAAAAAAAAGATGTGCAAGCATTTGTATGCCTTATCTCTTGGCTCAGCTTTACTCAGAAACAGCTTAGGCAGGATGGAGAAGTCTGGTACACGAAAATGTGTAGAAACCTGGGCAATTTCAGGATATTTTGTGAGAGGGGCACAGGGTTGCAGCTGGTTACAACCACCCTTGATTAGTCTTCTACAAATGCACTTTTCCTTTCTGTGTCTACCTATTTTCCATTCAGCTCTTTGATTCCTCCCTCAGTTTAGAAAATCACTTGCTGTAAGGACTTTTAACACATCACAGACCCTCCTAGGGTTTGCAGTACTCAAACACAGAAATGTTTCTCCGGGACTAGTTGCAAAAGTCTACCACTCAGTTATCTTCATATGAATTAGGTGTCCCCAGTTCCTATTCTAGAAAATAGAGGTATTTCTAGGGTTCTTCTAGAGTCAGCTGAACTGTACCCATTTTTTATTTTTTATTTTTTATTTTATTTTTTTTTTTCTGCAAACCATAATGAGAGTGACTAGCTCAGATACACCCACAGTAAAGGTGTCCAGGTGAGATGTTGGGTTGAGTGAGTTGGGTGAGATGAATATCACCCTGTCAGTTGGACCAGAAAGACCTACAGCTGGTTGAGCCAAGTGACAGCAACTTGTACAAGCTCTCTGCAAAGCACCTGGGAAGACGTATCTCCTGCAAGCGGCCCCCACAAGCTGCTGTGACTGCTGCGGGGACTATCAGAGAGAAAGGTCTTGGAGAAAAGTAAAGTGGAGACTGGCAAAAGAAACTAAGAAGGGTCTGAAAGATTAGAGGAATGCATTTACCTTGTCATTCTCCTCAGTTTGGCTAAAGGTGAAATTCCCTAGCTACCTTTCTTATGAAACACTTCCCCCAAGTGTAATGTTTTACAGCTTCAGGTATGTGTTGTCCCCTTGCTTGTGCAGCTCTTGGGCATAAGATTTGTCCTTAAGTCTCAGGGAAAATGTATTTGATGTTAAGTTACAACCCTTCATCGAGATGTTTTTCATTAGGAAATCACTTTTGTTTTTTAGAGAAATAAAAAGGGGATTTCTACTTAATTAAAGGATTTGTGTTTCACTGTTTTGAGACACAGAAGGCAAAAACTTCTAAATACTTAACAACCACTATATTTCTCCATTAAAAATACAAAATATATCCCCTGAAATTAAAATTTCTTGAAGTTTGTTCATTAAAGTTGCATTAGAAACTAGAAAATAAATCAAGAATTTGAAAAGCAAAACAAAACAATAAACAACATCCAAGCTGTCTTTTTTTTTTTTTTTTTTTTTTTTCTTTTTTCCCTTATCTGTACTTGGTTGACAACTGATATGAATGAATTTTGAGTTTCCAACATAGCAGTGCCTTTTGATTGATACCACTCTTTTAATTTTTAATTTAAGATTATCCACTTTAGGAAATGGCTGGCACGAGAGGCAAAATGCATGCAGGGTAATTTATACTAGCAATCAACTTGTAATTACAAAGGAAATTAAACCATGACTTTAAACTGTCTAACTTCTCCCTCAGGCCAACTAGTTACTTTGTAAACATAAGCAAGGGGAACCCAATCCCATTATGAAGAATTATGACCATTGTTAGGGTGACAGAACAAAAGCATGGGAGCTGGAACCACAAGTTCTGGGCTGGCCTTTGGTATCTTTTGAAATGCCCTGGCAGTTATCTGGCACTTGCTAGAACATTAACATTGCATTCAGACCTTGAGATTTTGGTTGAGACTTTCTGCATTCTAGGGGTTAGGAATTCCCTGTGCTTGATGTGGACTTTTGTGTGAAAGACATTATTATTTAACCTCAGCAATGGGAAGTGTGATGTGCCTTACACTTTGTTTCTCAGTGCCTCTCTGGTGTGGCTGGAGGAGTTTGATGTTGCATTTTTATTTATTTATTTATTTTAAATTCACTTGCTTTGAGACAAACTGAGTGTACTTGGTTAAGATACAGGGACATGAATCTTACTGGTTTTGGAGGCACCATTCTGTAACGTGCTAATTGTACCCCCCAGATTGCATACAGTAGCTGGTGGATAAAGAAGTATTGAATAGCTAACATTTTTTTTTTTTTGTCCTTCTTTGTCAGCCTGAAGGAAACATGAATAGATTCAGATTTTAAAATATTAAAGGAAGGTGGTTAAAACATTCTCTCCTCTGTGGGGATTTGAGGATTAGAGAGGTGCTTCTAGACAGTGCTCTGAATAATTCAGCTAGATATTTTGCCCTTAGAGATCAGAACCAAACTTTACCTCTGGTAATTATTTCCTAATTGACATCACACAAAAACACTCCCAAATCAGGTGGGTTGTCATAGATTTAATTACTTAGAATGCTATAATTGTATTTAGTAGTAGTAATGCTGCAGATGTGATGGTCTAAAATTCAAGAAATTTCAGGCTTGTATTTTTTCATTAGACCAGTCTATAGATGGAAGAAGTGCACAAGCTTTCAGCCACAAGGTAGCTCCATTAGGTCATCAGAAAAATTGCTCAATAAATTTGATCTTCAAATATTTCAAAGGAACAACTCTGCTTGGACTTCAGTATATCAGGTTTTTATTTCCTTTTTGGAAACAAAATTTCACTTTGCAAAGTGTCTCATTACTATCTATTTGCAGAGTGATTGATTACAGCATTTTGTTTGCTTCTTTAAAAATATATAGTTTGGAAACAGAAGGCCCTGATGAAGATGCAAGACAAGATGCAACAACAATACATTATGCCAAAAGCTTTTTTTTTGTGGGCAGTCTAATAAAAGTATTGCCTCTTCTTACAAATCTTATGACTCTATGCTATTATTTTTGTTAAAATGCTGCTGAAAACTCTCAGCAATCACCCTACAAATTGCTAATAATAAGGCAATTTGCCAAATGAAATTGTATTTCCAGTAGGAAGATAAAACCATGAAGCAGTGAATTCTAATGAGAGCATCTTTTTGAAATAACTGAAGCTCAAATTTATTGAACCTTTTGTGGAAATAAAGGAGTGGTAGGATTGTTCAAAGCTTGAATAAAGAAATAATCCTATAGTGAAACACAAAAAGCAATCTTTATGCTCAGATATGTTATGCAGCTCAGGCATAACATTTGGCACATCTGGTGGAAGACCAACAAAGAAAACCTGGAGTTCAGCTGGAAATGGAAATGTTTCATGCATCCTATGGTTAAGATTCTGCAGAGGATCAGATATTTCTCTGTGACTGTAAAATGCATAGGAAAAAAAAGTGGCTTATATTTATTTAATTTAAACTTAATCAGGATGTTTACATCGTCTGTGTAGTTTTACAGAACTCCTAGAATCAGTGGGAATAAATAAGCACTTCCAAAGGTGAGCTCTGGCTAAACTGTTGCGATTGGGAAAGTGAGGAGCTTTCACTATTGATACTTCTCTTATTATGGCAAAAAAAAAAAACAAAAAAAAAAACAAAACAAAAAAAACTAGTTATGTTAAGGAAGATATGAAAGCTGGCTGAGCTGAATTTTGGACAGTGATGGAGAAATCATCCAAGTAATGCTTTTGGTTAGGCCCCCTGCATACATCAAATGTGATCCATCTCCCTGTGTAGAATTTGATTCTTCTTTCTTTCTTTCTTTCTTTTTTTTTTTTTTTCTTCCTCATTTCCATATAATAATGCAATAGCTAGAAATACACATCTAATAAAATGACAGGTTAAGTCACACAGAGTGTGTCTCGTGAATGACCAAATGCTGAGTCAGCCAATCTAGATGTGAAAGTGGGTGCTCACAACAATGAATTTCAATAAAGATAGTGAGATAAAGGATAAGAACACCTAGATTTTGATGTTATTCATGCATATCACACACCAGCTATGCAGGAACCACATCACCTCTCCCAGCATCATCAGTGTTCACTGGTGTGCATTATCCTACAACATGCAAGCTGCATGTCTATTAATACTTGCAAATTCTTCTGCTTTCAGGAAGAAAAGATAAAACTGAGAGCACAGAATCATTTTTGCTAATGTTTTGCTCCAATGAATCAGTTCAGCAACAGCAATCACTGGACCTCGGGGAAAATGTAAAAAGAAAATGTTGATTTATTTGCCCGTTTAATGGTTGAAGCAGAGACACATTGATAGGTTTAGACTGATAAAGAGTTTCCGAGATCTAGAAAGAATACTAACAGCACTGCCTCAAACACTCATCTGGCTTGAGATATTTTCCTTTCTAAAGAGTCTTTAAGATTTTTTATTTTTTATTTTTTCCAAATTATTCTGTCAGTTACAGGACTGAACTTTCAGTTACTAGCCATTATCTATTTATTCAAATACATGTGTAAATGTAATAGAAGAAGTTTAACATATTTTTTTCAGTACTTTTTATTTATTTATTTTTAATCAGTTCCCAGTAGCAGCTTCATAACAGTGTCTTTTTTGCCACTGTCTGGTGGAGGTCTGTCATCCAGTTGAAAAATCTACTGAATGTCAATCAAGATTTGGAGCAATGATCAGCTGCTCCATCCACCAGGGCCATACATAAACATCATGGAAAAAAAAAAAAACAAAAAGAAAAACAAACAAACAAACAAAAAAAAACACAAAGAAACAACAAAAAAAAACTTTTGGAAATTCTGTAGGTAAAATTTGCTTGTTGCTATATCTTTCATTCTCAAGACTGAGGGTCACATGACATATGGTTACTTACATCAAAGGAACATAGGAAGGGATCATAAAAGCCCAACTTTCTGCTGGTGCAAGCAGCTAAGTCATTGCTGCCTAGACTGGAAGAGTTCAGCATACCCAGCTACATTTGCATACGATCAAGCATTTTCTAATGTTCTGTAGTAAATTTAAGACTAATTGTAAAATGTAAAGAATCACAAAGAAAGTTTTCCCAATGGAAGAGAGTAGGAGAGTTCTGTAGCTGAAGCACAGGAAGATGCCTTGAGGCTCCAGATGTACACACACAAAGGATCCGTTGCTGCTCACTAAATGAATTCAAGCTTGGAAACAGGACAGGGTTGTTTTTTAGGATAATCAAGAGAAAGAAGAACATATATACAGCATATGCAAAACATCCTGTGTATGGTGAAAAGACAAAGGAAAAAACAAGAAGTTTCAAGGACTTTAAAGTCTTCTGGAAGAAAGGGAGCAAAGGAAAAATGGAGAAAAGAATTACTCTGTCTCTTGGGACCTTCTGGTCATGGATGCCCTAACTCACCAGTATTGCTGCTGAAAACTAGGAGGTTCTCCCTCCCATTCTATAGGGAAAGATTGCTGCTTTTGGATTTGCTGTTTACTACATTTTGCTAATGCAAAATCAGTGATCATACATGAAGTAATACTAGTTGGGTTTACTAAATTAGAATTTTAAGGAACAGTAAGTGAGTGCTTTTGGGAGTGTGCATGTACATCTGTGTATGTGTACACGTGTGTGCATCTGCTGATGCAACCTTCCCATATGAGAGTGTGGTTGATAATGTGGCATGGAGTCAAAGTGACATCAGATGCAGCTAACACAAATCACTTTCTACCCCAAAAGTGCGTACATTCTCAGCCATGGGATTACACAGGATTTCTGGGACACATTCTGTGTGAAGACTTTGTTCAGGGCTGTGTTTCACCCAGTTTTTTGCACTAAGATATTCCCTGTCTCTATGGAGCACAGAGTTTTTCTTACTGTGGCTAAGAGTAATGTGTCTTAGCTGAGACTCACATTTCAGACACAGAAGTGATAAATATTTTATATGTACAAAGGAATTGCTGCATTAGCTTATTCTATTGTCCACCAAATTGTCTGGAATCTGTGCATAGCAGCAAATAGGAAAATGTACAGCTTGAAACCTCTGTTGAAGTGAGGAGTGATAGCACATACACATTTAGCGAGTGTCTCTCAGCTTTCAGAAGTACTTTTTGAACTTCTTCAGCAGGGAAAATGATAGATATATATGTGCCATTAGACTAGAAGAGATGAGATGATTCATGTATTGGCAAGTAGAAAGACAGGCTTGTAACAAGAAAAGCAAAACTGTAGGACATGAAAAGTGGATGTAAGACTGGGGTGGCTGGGTCTTTCAGAGTGGGAGGCACACGAACCTCTGCTTTCTATTTACTGGGTGATAGCAGCCACTCTTCACATCACCACTGCTTCTGTCTCAGTGCTGTTCTTATGGACTGAAGAATTAGTGAATTTGGGTGCATAGACCCTATAAGACAACTTAATGATCTTAGTTTATGATTTATATGCCTCAAGATTAAAAACTTATATCTGGAGAAATCACCACTGTGGCTTACTACTGAACCCCTTTGCATCCCTATGGTGAGCAGCTGAACTGCTTTTGACTTACTGCTCTGTGGCTGGAATGAGAGGCGAGAAAATGAATCAAAGGATGTCTTCTGTGACTGAACCATGCTCCAGCTGGGGTTTTGTGGCCAATTTTTTAGAAGCTTCTCTGCTCTGATACCCCTGTGCATGAATATGTGTATTCTTCCTGCTGCCTTGAAGAATTTTAGCCTTCTTTGTATTCACTGGTTACATCCTCAAACAAAATATGTTTTCATGGCAGGAAGAAGAAAACACAAGGAAATGACTCACCCAGATAATAGCAATGAAATATCTTTTTACATTATATCCTGTATCTGCTAACAAAATACCCATAAATATTGCAGTGATGCCAAAGCAGACATTCTCTGAAATGCTTTTAGAGGTGTTTAGAAATGTGGATCTAACAGATGAGGAAATGAAAGAAAGTGACCCTTGAACACATTTCTCTGCCAGTTCCATCGAGTTTGCAGTTGATGGGAATCATGTGGAAGGTCAGTTTGTGAAGAGTGCTCTTACAGAAAAGGAGTTTCTGCCCCATGACAGTGCAGAGCTGGTTGCTTCTAAGAATTCAGTTTTAGAAGGTAGGTGGGATATATTGGCCTGAGTGATTTTTTTATTTTTTTATTTTTTTGTAAAAATACTTGCATGAATAAGAAAGATAAATTTGTGTTAGGATCTGAAAATCCCTTTAGTCATTCCTCTGAAACTAAGTATTTCTTTTGATTCATGAGATCATTTACACAAAGGGAAAGGGTAGATATAAATTTTTGAGAAAAAATATGTTAGTGAAAAAAAAAAAACAAAACTACAACCCCCCCCCCCCCCCAAAAAAAAAAAACAACAACCCACAAGGAATATTTTGGGGTTGGGTTGAGTTCTTTTCTCCCTTTTTAAATGATTCAGTCTTTCAGACAAAGAAACACGACTGTATCACTAAGCCTATTATTTCTGTACTGAGTTGGAAATAGGCAGAGACAAGCTTGAAGTGAATAGCTCAGGCTTTGCAGAAAGTTGGAATAGATTTATGTGCTTATCTGGGCTGTAGTTTAATGAGGACAAGTACAGCAGTCAGCTTGTGGCTGGTTTACCTGGAAATGTGCTATGTGTAAGTCATGTGGGATTCAGGATCTATGTCTAGATTGCAGCACCCGGCTACTCTGAAGGTTAGTGTCACATTAATGTAGCTGTGTTGGTTTGGTACCAGATCCCCTTTAGTCAGATGAGCCTCAGGATATCTTTGCAATGCACTCTAACAGGTGAAGCAAATGTCTTCCAGGTGATATTAAGATATTGCAGGAGAAAAAATATTTTTCTGTACAAGATGCTTTCAGTTCTGCCTTTCTAGCACAATTATTAGCTGTCAAAAATAGAGTTTTGGTAAAAAAAAAAAAGCAACATTTATTTTTGGGACTAGCCATCTGAGTTTGTGACTTTCTGTGGTTTTCTGCATCATCTTTTGAAAAGACCTTTTTCTCTGGGACAGTGGAAGTCCAGAACACACCTGGATTGCCCAAAGGAGCAGTTTGTCTTTCCAGTGTGTCACATTGTCCTGTTATGTCCCTATGCAATTTACTTATGTCCTTATCCTTGTTGTCATCTTCATTAATACTGTCATTGTCATAATCTGAGTGCAGTCCCTGCCTTTTCTAGCTGCTACAACAGCACCTCACCATGAGAGTAATACTGAGATTACCTCTGGAAGTGCTAAAGTACTCTTCTATAGGAGGTAACACAGAATGTGGTCATCCTCTGGGCTTTTCAGAGCCAAGTTAAATATTAAAAAGTAAGGAACAGGAATCCTGAACCAGACTTTTTTTTTCTGATATGATACCTTTCTCTTCCAGGTCACAAGAAGCAACCCCAACAGCTTTTCAGTTACATGTGAATTCTTACACAGGCAAATCTGTATGAAGAATAATAACATAATCCTATGGTATTTCCAGGGTTGTGGAGACATAGGACTGGAAAAGTGAGTGTGCTTGGCTGGTGGATGGAAAGGCTGCCTGAGCCCTCCTGCTCCTCTGAGCACTTTTGCTGTGCAAGTCCCAGGTGCTTGGGATTCATATGGCATTTGCCAGTGAAACAAAAGATGAAATAATAACTATTATAAAACAGACAGCAGGCAAACACATAAAGTCTGTGATTTAGAGAAATTAGGTTACTGAGCCTTCTGTCTCTCAAATGTGTGATTTGAAAGAAAAGCACTGCTCAGTTTTCAGTCATGCATTGCTGTATAAACACAGGGTGTTTAATCTCATTCTCATTTACACACCTGGGCATCCTATAGATTTATAAGATGCCTAAGGCTACTTCAATAATGTGAACAAAGCTGACTATAAGTTGCATGCAAGGCAGGGACTATTTAAATTCATGTTTTTTTTTTTTTTTTTTTTTTTTTTTTTTTTCATAGTTCAGATGAACTTGTGGCTTTTATAAATACTGGATTAGAAGAAAACAGAATGGAGAACTGCTTGTTATTTTAGGCATGTCAAGGCATCTTCACCTAAATATGCTGTTTTAATGAACCTGGACTAGTTTCTGCAGACTTTCCAGGAACGACACCCACCTGGGTGAAGGCCAAAGGCAGCATTCTTCCAGTCTTTCTGAGGACTACAACAAATTATTGCTGCTCTGTGTCTTGCCAACACTGCATTTCCCATCTTCTTGTCCATGGTGCCCTGGTCAGAGAGCAGAGTGATGGCAGCAGACAGAAATACCTTGTGCTTGGGAAGGAATGAGGCAGCAAACCTCAGCCTCTGCTACTGGATCTTGTCTCAGGAGGTGAGAACAGAATTCCGCTTCTGCCCCTGCTCACTTGGGCCAATTAGTGTTAAGTAGCACCAAATGAAAGCACGAACAGGCTACATTTTATGATGGTCTCTGACTACTGACACCATTAACAGGTAGGTTGCAGACCTACTATAATGGCAAGAGAAATTATAATGGAAGTTTTATTTGGTAGTTGTGCCCTAGAGGTGGCAATGTCTGCATCCTGCTGGCAGTTCACCACGTATGCAACTTACATGCTACTGTGCTTGGCACAGAAGGCATCCAGGGTGCAGATCTGATTGTTTGCCATTGTGATACCTCCAGCCTAAGCGAGAGGATAAAATGTTTCCACAGCAAAATGGTTACATTTTAATTTCAGCCAGGTTACATCTGTAAAACCCTGAACAATTTGGTCTCATCTTTCAGTTGACCTTGTTTTTAGAGGTACGTTGGACTAATGACCTCCTGGGGTCCCTTCCAACCTGATTTATTCTTCTGCTGTATGCTTTTATAAATTATGAGTCTATCCTATGCACACATAAATATATATGTATGTTAATATACATGTATAAAAACAAAATACATATATATATGAACATGCACACATACTGAAAGCTCTTTAGGGAAGAGTTAAACCCATACTCTTTAGGAAGAGATAAGCAAAAGATTTCTGCACAGATTCTTCTTGGAGGGGTAAATTAGCAAAAAGGAAAGACTGCAGATCCACATGGACTGACTGTCTGAGTGTGGGAGTCAAAGGGGATCTGATCTGATGAGCAGGAGCTCTTTGGGTGAGATGATGGAGCAGCAGGGCTGTCTGTTGCAGAGTCTGGGATTGTGCTCTAGCTTTAGTCTGCATGTCTGCCGGTGGGTATTCTGTGCTGTTAAAACGCACTTGGCCTTTGAAGCTTATGCATCTGTAATCTGCATTCACATAATTTGTTCATCTGTACTTCATGAAAGCCTTGTAGGACACTGAGCTTTGGAGTGGACTTCTGACAGGACATTTTTAAGGCTAAATCCCAGAGCAGGGACCTTTGCAGTGTCCCTGTGCTCAGAAGTAAGGTAACATCTGCCTGTTGCAGAGCATGACTTTAAGCTCTTTCCTATTAAAGTGGAAGGATTACCACAGAAATGGCCTGTGAAAGTATTTTCCCACCACAGAAGTCAGCAGTGTTCAAGAGAAAACAAGAAGGCAAGTTTGTGTTTCAATTTCACGACATTTGTATGTGAGTGGGGAGGCAGAAAAGAAAATAAACCTCACAGAGAAATGTAGGGGCAGGCAGGAATAAAAAAAAGTCATAAAGTCCAGTGGGTGAAAGGGGACAAATCAGACCTGACTTTTACAATCCATTTCTCATTTTAAGTGATCATTCTGTTTACCCACAGGAGAGGATGCTGTCTGATATGAGCAAGGTTTGCTCAAGTAGCTTTTGTCCTGGAGGAGCAGCTAGACCAGGAGCAACATGCAGAGCACATCTATGCAGTTCCCTGTCTCTTTTTCCTAAGCAGTGACACCTCTTTCGCACTGTCTGTGCTGATGTTCCACGTCCTGGCACGTCAGATATTGAGGTTCACTATAGTAGCTGTGGGCAAACATAATACTGCTTTTCTGATTCATTCTGGTGGCTTAAGGGAGTTTAAAAAAAAAAAAAAAAAAAAAGTGGAGCTGGTTTCTGCATATGCCTCCCCATCCCTCAGAGGGAAGGGGGTTTCTGGATCCTTGGAGCTCTGCCTTGTTTTGGTGCTCATCCCTGGATCACAGCCCACTCAAGAGCCCCCTGTGCACTCCTCTCCACCAAGAAGTGCCTGGGCACCTGTGCGAATTTGAGTTTACTCCATGCTCTCTCCTGTGGAGCCCTTTGCTTTTGTTCAGCACGTCTTTGTTGTTCTGGTAATACAAGCTAACAGCCTCTTGAACCAGCATCTCTCTATCAGCAGAAAAGCATCATGATTCAGAACATCAAGTGTTGTACTTGTGCCTTTAGGAGGGAACAAAGAGCATAGGAAGATCAAGTAGGTAAACCAGCCTACATCTCCTTGAAAGTCCAAACAGGCAGAGCAGGAGTGAGTATGTTTATCCATGGGCTGGGCTTTGTGTTCTCAGGTCCGCTGCTGGAACTGAGGATTGGGCACATACAGCTCTTTTTTTTTTTTTTTTTTTTTTTTTTTTTTTTTCCCCTTGCAGAAAATATTCAGGATATCGTATTTATCACATGCATTTTAGTGACTTGCAAGAAAAAATAAGTGCTGAATGTATCTCACAAACAACAAGGAATGAAATCTCAGCGCGCCTTTGTGCCGCGTTGCAGTTCTGTGGAGTTATTTCAATTTAAGGAAAAGGGAGAAATAAGTAGGACCCCAGAGATGTTTGTGAAATGCCTGTCGCACAGCATGTCAGTGGTAGCAGTGGCATGGGTGCACAGATCCTGACCAGTCCTATTCTCCAACCATGCTATTAGCTGATGCTGAATATTTCTCTACAGATCCCATTATTGCTGTGCCTGAGAGGCTTACCTCAGGCTTTCAGCTAAACAGTAAGTGGGAATCTCAGTTGCTCTAAGCTCCTTCTGTAGTCAGTTGAAAGAGATATCGGGGCAAATCATATTTCATGTGGGACGAATCTTCCTCTGTGAGAGCTGATCCTCTCTGAAAACTATAATTAGAGAATGACTAAAACTAGTTAAGTGTGGAAGGTTAAAAAGTGTCTAAAATTGCACAGTCTCGCACCAATCATATAACTGCAACCTGTCATTTGCCCAGACTAGTGTGTTTGATGTGCACCATCACATTGGGAAGCAAGGAGAACATATTTAGTGATTCTTAAATGTCAGATATTTTCATGTTAAGTTGCAAGGTGATACCTGCTGCAGGTTTATGCATGCGAGGCTCATCTGTCTGTACCTGTTGCTTTCAGCACAGGAGACATTTCTTAAATAGGTATTTGTGGGTGAGCAAACATGGTTACCACTTTTGTCCTGTTTATTGCCTTATTCCTTTTGGTGGGTGTGCTTTAACCTGTATTAAAGAAGTGAGAAAAACTGCAATCTCATTTGGTTGTAATGTGGCTGATGGGCTGGTAGCATTCACACCATCCTCCCTCTGCACTGATCTTTTGATTACTGACCAAATGTACCATACAGGAGGATCCTGAAATTGCATTAACAACACACCCAGAGACTTATTTCCACCAGAGAAGAGCAAAGATGAATTCTTGGTCTCATGGAAATCAATGACAAAACTTGTGTTGATTAAAATTTCACACCTTATTGAAAGTAAGCCTTTGGAAACTTGCTGATCTTTCACTGTTTGAAAATCACTGATCTGGTTTCAAAAATTGCAGACATTAAAAACATGGATTAACATTATAATGGGAGAACTGATAACAAAGAAAAAGGAGATGAGCAAACCATGCTCTAAGCTAGCAATAATACACATGGAACAAGACCATTAGAAAATAACTCACCAGGATTATAGAATTTCAATTTGGATATGAAAATTAATAGAAACTAAAGCTCTTTAGAGTTTCAAAGATTTCCATGTTAACTTTTAAAATAATTCACTTGATTCCAAATAGTCTTCTGTTTCCAAAGTTGCAAAATGATAGGTTTTGAATTATTGTTATTATTTATTTAGCTTGGACAGCTTCAACTTCTAATTCATAAAAAGTATAAAATATATTTTACTCAAAATTAAAATGAAAATTTCTGACTGTATCTAAATGAATTTTAGCCTGGAGTTTTGGTCAATCACAAACATAAATGTAAATATTTTGACTTTATGTCTAAATGTTGAGTGGGAAAATGTTTGGGTGCTTAAAGAACTCTGCATGGTAGAAAAATTATTAGTAATCATGTACTGTAACCAAGATTGTCTAGCAACAGGCTAAAGCTGGACTCTTAAGAGTTTATGCATTTAAACCCATTAAAATCCAGAGAATATTTTAAAATTTTTAACATTTAAGTTACTGAATTGACTGAATGTACTAGATTGGGTAGGTTACTACTGCCCTTTTGTTTCTGGCACGGGCAGAACTGCTGAGGCATGGCTCAACACTGCCATCCTTTCTAATCAATCTGCTAGTACATAGCTCCTGTAAATTGCGGTGCTCCTAAATCCCTTTTGTTTCAGCAACTTCAGGACATTCAAGTATCTTTGAGGATAAGTGTAAGCAAATAAGAAAATATTTCCTATGTATTGTGTAGTATGGAAGGGGAGGAGAAATGGTTGTTACTTATTTTCCCTAACGTCTAAAAGGTTGATTCTTTAGTCTAAAGACTATTTCTTAGCCTAAGGTCTAAAAGGTTGTTCCTTGCTGTATTCTTTGACACATGAAGTTAATAAATGAATGAAATACAATTACAGTACTTCACATGGTATATGTACATTGGCTGTGCATCTATATATGCGATGGTATTCAACTATTCTTTCTCATATAGCAGTCTTTAGGAGTAGACAAAACATAAGCATCATGTTTCTTGAGCCAGTTTTTGCAGTGCCTTGCATGCAACACTCAAATGAGGGTTTTGAAACATCATTACCAGATCACTCACTCCCTCTCTACAACTCACCTGTGAACCTTTAATCTAGCTTTTTGTACTTGGTCATAAAGCTTAAAGATCATGGAGATCTGTAACATAGGTAATGGCCCTGTCCCACATATTTAAATGTTTTATAATGATCTGATTCTATGGAAGGAATTGTTGTTTTACTGTTGCAAGGCCATTGGTCATTGATCAGGGTCCAACTATTATGGAAATTCTCATAACAAATGAGGAAGGGAAGGACAACTGTTGGCATAGGCATAGCAAGCTGTTGCCCAGCTTAGCAGGTGGTGAAATGGTCACTGGCCTCCAGACATGCCTAGCAAAAGACAAATTGTCTATGAATGAAATGGAGGTTGGTGTACAGAAGTGTAGAGGATGGAGGGTAACATTTCCAAGACCAGCTGTTGCCACCTCCACCTCTTCCTTCTGCTGGAAGCTGCAAGAAAACTGTTTTCTTTTGTGAGGGTCCTCATCATGCTCCCTATCCCTCTTCTTTCTTCTTGTGACAGGAGTGGTCCTGACTGGCTGTGGCCCTGGCTTGAACTCTGATATTAGGGGATTTTGGGAATTCAGATGGATTTTACTGTGACCAATGAACATTTCATTAATTACAGTGACATTCCATGCATGCTGAAAGGGTAGTTTTTACCTGTAAAGTTTACTTTCAGGAGGTAATCTTTGTATAGCTTCTTGCCATCCAGATGTTTCATAGCATCACAGAGCTTGGTGGTGTTTGGACACAGAGTCCGCTGCATTTTATGCAAGGCATGGGCCATCGCATACACAGCATTCACAACAAACATGATCTTGGATTCTTGCTCATAATTGGAACTGTTGATGGTGAAGTGCTTGTCACAAGTCTTTTTATGTGGTTTTCGGTTCTGGAGATTACACTGGAATTTTTGTTCCCAGAAGTCCTTGAACCACGGGTTACGCCTGTTATTGTAAGGACTGAGGCTTTGGAAATACCTGTCAAACTCTTTAACAGGATGGGAAGCAAGTTCCAGGGTTATTGCCCCAGAAGCTATGTGCTCATTACCTTTGACAATACTCTCTTGTGCTCCCCATCCATCGCTGGCGATCCAAGTAAAGGAAACGTTGAAGCGGTTGGCAGCTGCAATGAGCTCCCTAGAGTCATCGCCTCGCATGAAGAGTACCACCACCCTGGCATTAGGCTTCTGGAGCAACTCTCTGATCACGCCATCGTAGGACTTCCTAATGTTGGACCGTCCCACTTTCTCGGAGGTGGCAATGCAGATGTTGCGGAGGCGAGCTTCCTGCTCGAAGGCTTCGATCCCTGTCTCCCCATAGTCTCCTTCTGAGGCAACTGTTGACACGTAGGTCCAGTTGAAGAACCGTAGGATCTCAGCCATGGCTTTCGCTTGGTAGAAGTCAGGCGGCACTGTCCGTGCGAAATAGTCATAGCGGGATTTGTCGCTCAGCTTGGCACTGGTGGAGGCATAGCTTATCTGGGGGATCTGGAAGAGTCTGAGCAAATTTGCCACCTGGAAGGAAGGATGAGAACATGGATTTTTAAAGGTGGTATTTATAAAAATATATAGAAAAATCTAGGGAAAGGCAGAAACTAGTGTTTTTTAATAAGAGGTGTTTGGACAATCAGAGATTAAGGATATTGATAGAGGATGTTGATAACATACTCCGGTGAGAGCAGTGATCTGTGGAAGTGCAGAATAGCTGTTCCACTGCCCAACTAATTCCCAGAATCCTTCTGGGACTACAATGGTTATTTTACTTCTGTCAAACTGAGTCTGTTTAAACCAACAGAGAATTTAAGAAAAATGGTTGATATATTCAGGCTCATCATGTGTTCTTTACTGAGGCCTGGGGATTTGCGTGCCTTTTCCTCTTCATAGTGTGGTTCTTCTTCTCCAAGAGTCAAGGTAGTTGATAACCAGATGCACGTAAAATATGCATACTTTATGCAAATATCACAGATACACATGTACAAGCCTCCTCTTTCACAGAGTTTACTGACTTCACTTATTCATATGTTTAGTCCCCACTTCTACTTACTTTAACTCTTATTTCTGAACTGCCCTGACTGGTGTCCTCCTGAGATGGCAAATATCTTGCATTATAATACTCCTCTTGGGCTGCACAATGTCATCAACAGTTTTTCATAAACAATAAAACATTCTAAAAATCTTTAATTGCCCTTCTTGTCTAATTTATGTTGTCCATTTTTTTTTCATATGTTCCTATGTCCTTTCATTGCCAAATCTACTTTGTTATTCTTATAGCAGTCAAGCCACTGGAAAGTAATGAAGAAAAACTCTGGCATTTTTTCCCATTTATGTCATAAATGTTCAAAGGCAATGACTTTTTTTTTTTTTTTTTTGGTGAAAAAAAGTTTGTGAAACAAGGCAATTTTTAAAAAATAATACATCAGTAGCAACATGGATAATGGTAAAAACAACCCAAATAATTTTACTGCTTTTCAGTGACCCATATCCCTTGGGATCTTATAGAGTTAGATTCTGTCTTTTCTTTAATGCAGACACTGAACCAGCCAACCCCTTGCTGTGGCTTAGAATCCCACTGAACCCTGGTGCTGTCTGGAACAGAGTTTGCTGCCTTTGCATATGTGCACAGTGACTTCCACAGCCCCCTGGACTGTCTGAAACATGGGACCTAGGAACATTCCACCCTCCTGTCCTTCTGGGACACCAGCAAGAAACTGGCATCTCAGATCTCTAGATGTCTGTATGTAGGGAGCTGAGCCATGCTGTAAAAAAGACATCTGGGAGTAGTATGCTTTAGTTTAAATGAAAGTAAAGCCTTGTCTATACTGCTTGGATGGTGTGTCCTGATGGGAAGCTTGGAATAATGCCCGGTGGTGTTGCCTAAGGGTGTAGGCACATGGCTGGGAAATGTTGTGGCTGAACAAGTTACTGTTCTTCAGGAAACAGCTGATGCATTCTTAATCACCCTGCCAAGTGGTAACTTGCATTAAACTGCCTTTATTTATTTATTTATTTATTATCCTGGAACTGAGGAATTTTATTTTCGTTGTGATCATTTAAACTAACAGACACAAAGCAATGAGTTTGACTGAGTCTTGTTTTGTCACCAGGGTGCAATGGATGGTCTGAGAGCATCGTTCAACCTCTGTGGCTCTGTAACTTTTGATTACATCCATATATTCACAGGTTCACGTCCTCACTTAAAAAGAGCACTTTGATTTGGTGATAAGAATGTCCTCAGTGTAGCTATTCCAGAACATTTCTTGCAGAACTGTGTGGGCTGGTATTGCTATTCTTGTCTCAGTTTATTCTAGCAGGAATTATTTTATTTCAGCTAGACCATAACAAGGATATGCACACATATCATTCTGCAGTTTTTTCCCCCAATTTGTCTAAAAAAGAATTCAATTTTCTAGCTAAAGTGATGTTATTTAGTGTGTAGTTAAGCCTTCAGCACCCCCCCAAAAGGTAGTCCTAACAAATATAGCAGTTTTACTATTTTTATTTATTTAGTCAGTTAGTTTAATTTAGTTCAAACAACAAAACTACCCCTATACAGGGAAACAGAACTACTTCCACTACTTCCCGATTTCATACAAGGCCATGTGCCATGAAGGTCATTATACTTTCAGGGCCACTGTGTACTGCTTGCAATTCTGCTTCCTGTGTTACAGGGAGAAGTAATCTTTCCTAATGCAATGTTGTTTGCTGCAATGCTGTTTAGTGCTGTCTGGATAATAGGTTCTTCCATAGCCAAATAAAAAATAAATAAAGAACCTGATTAATCAGAGATGATAGTGACCCAGAGCCAGCCTCAACTGATGATGGAGCTCAGGTAAGCTGTATCTGGTATTAATTCAGGTCAAGAACCTCCTCTGGAAATTTTGAAGTTTTTTTTTTTTTTTTTTTTTTTTTTTTTTTTTTTTTTGCAATATTTTAACATTTTGATTTTAAGGCTTGATTTTTCAAAAGAGCCCTGGTCACAGATTTTTAGGTGATGCAGCCAGTTCCAGAACAGTCTCACCTTTCCAGCCATTTCCGTGCTGATCTGAACATCAGATTCTGAAAATCAGACACAGATAAAATGACTAGCAAGATAAAGACAGAGGCAACAGGTTCAGAGGAGAGCTGATGCCTAAGGCTATGTCTATTCTGCAGAGAATTGCTGTAGTACAGGACAGCATAATATGAACTAGAATTACCTGTACTAAGCCTGAACCACTGCAGGCATACCTACACTGCAGCTCCACGTTGCCTCGGGTTGCGTGCTACAGAACTGCAGTGCACATCTAGCTTTTGTTAAACGAAATAATCCATTTTGGCAAACCTCCAGGCGGCAATTTAATCAACCCATGGTGCATGAAATGCATGCGTTGGCACTTAAGTAAGCAGTAGTAGCTTATATATATATATGTATAATATGTATATTGCTGTTGAAACTGGTGGGTTTTGCAGATGCTTAGCACTTTTGAAAATAAGGTTGGATCTCTGTAGCTGCAATTTTAAAGCAACTGATTTGTGCAGTTTGCTGTGAACAAAGCATGCTGATACAGTCAGCTTCCAGAGTAATGGGGAAACTTTATGTTATCATGCTGCTGGATTTATAAGTATGGATGCTCTCCTGTGTTAATGCATCCACTTCCTGAGCAAATATGGTTGTTCAACCAGCTGTCGTAAAGAACTGCCCAACATGAGCAGGGCAGAAAGTCCAGTGGGATCCATGCCCCTTGGTAGGAACAGGCTGTGTTGGAGCCACATCTGTATCATGGCAAATTGTCAATGTAGTTTATAGCACTGAATATGGCTTCATGATAACTGCCTGCAAGGGGCAGTGAATTAGGTACAACACTCAAGCACATGAATCTGTTTTCCCAGTGTATTTCCAGACATTCCATAGTCCTGATGATAGGTGGCATCAGGTAGGTAACATCCATGTGTATCAGAAACCTTGGTTTGTCTTCTGATTTGTTGAAGGAGATTTGCTGAATCCCATCAAGAACTTTGCCTATCCTGTGTAGGACTTCTTTTTTTTTTTTTTCTAGTAATAAGATTTATTCCTCACACACAACTCTGCATCACACACTGGTTGGACAGAGCCCTTGTTAAATCACAGTGCTCTGCACTTCTGAAACATTTTCCATGTGAGAATCTCATGGTACTTAACATGGCTTAATGAATCTAATTTCACAGAACTCCTTTGAGACAAAGTACTGCTGTGGTTGTTTTGAACAGACAGTAAATTAGGCTGCTGAACAGAATGGGAGAGAGGTAAAGGAGGATTGTCTCCACTGAGAAACTGGAAAAATCCCTGTCCCAGTAAGCTGCAATCTGTCCTAAAAGACAGACGGCAGAGATTCAGTTGCTGCCTTTGGTTTCCCCCTAGAAATCTTTGTATTCCTGAGGAGAAGTTGCTGGCCCACTTTCCTACAGTGAGAGCATGGCAAAGCCATGTCTTGAGGATTTGCTAATGGCTAGATCATTGCTGTAGCCCATGAGCTGATCTCCTGCTTTGAAGAAATGTGTTCTGCTGCGTATATGCATAGCTTCTAATTTATAAATGATTGTAATCTACAGTGCTTGCTTTATTTTATTTTATTTTATTTTATTTTATTTTATTTTATTTTATTTTATTTTATTTTATTTTATTTTATTTTATTTTATTTATCTATAATTTATTCCTTGGGCAGTTGCAGGTCAAAATATAGCTAAAAATTTATTAGAATGCATTTTTTTAATCTTATCTGAATTTTCATTTTTTCAAAAAAAAAATGTATCACCAAAATGAAAGCAGAAAGTGCTATTCTAGAAAGCCAGGAGAGAAACATTTGTTCTGAATGGGCTGGAGAGTGTTGTATGATAAGTGGTGGGGGTAAACCTAGTGCAAAAAAAAATCATATACCTCTCTCTAGTCAACTGCCTACACCAGCCTTTATACACTCCCCATACTCATAGCTCCTCTCTTGTAAATTTTATGTCTAGTTAGAACCTCTTTTCTTTCCATTTATAACCATTTTCTTCCATCTTCTTATCATGCATCTCGGTAAAGACCCAGTAAGACTCAGTAATAGGCTTTGTTTTCTTGAGGACCAACCTTTACTTACATAAAGGATGATATCAGGTTCCCTAAAAGCCTTCTCTTCTCCAGGCTAAACACACCTAGTTCCCTCTTTTTATTTATTTATTTATTTATTTATTTATTTATAGCGTATGTGCTCCAGACTCTCTTTCCCCTCATCCTCCCTTATTTATTAAATCTTTATCTTATTGAGGGACAAAAAGTTAGTCATAGTATTTCCAATGTCATCTAGTGTGAACAAAAGGGATTAATAATTTCCATCTATCTACTGGCTGTGTTTCTGTAGGTACAGCCAAGTAGACAGCAAGCCTCACTGACAGATTGCACTGTCAGCAATAAATATGAATGGTACTGAAGAGATCATAGACATCTAGGTTGGAAAAGTCCTTCAACATCATTGAGTCCAACTATCAGCCTGACCTACCGAGTCCCATCACTAAACCATGTTCCCACTTCATATCCTCCTGGATTACCTGAATTAGCCCATTTCTCACCATACATGAATTGCTGCAAGGAAAGGTTAATGTTCATGGCCTCTACCATAACTTTTCCTGTCCTCTTGGGATTCAGTAGGTTCAAAGATATGGCTCTCACCTTGGGGATGGTGTGACCCATCCACATCAAAACTTTTTAAACCTTGTCAAAACATTTCATAGTCCTATTTCCTTCTTGTGCTAAGCGTGGGCGGTGCACACGGTACCACAACATGCTCTAACAGGCTATGACACCCAGGAAGGGGATCCCAGCAGCTAAAAAAACATTACAGGTACAACTCGATGCACAGATTTTCAGCACTAGATAGAGGACAGACAAGGTGGTGATCTCCTTTAGTATAACAGCCTGGGAGCTCACCCTGCTGAGGTCAGCAGACAGGAACTAAGGCAGAAATAATGAATTTATTTAGGAGTGCCAGCCCAGCTTGTACTTGTGTGCAATCTTCTGGCACGTTGCAGGGCTGAGGCAGTTGTTTTCATCAGCGTCCTCTCTTTTTGGTATTAAGAGAGCTGTTTACTAATGTTAGTTTGTGTTGTCCTTCCAAATAATAAATAACTCAGGAAAAGAAAAATTACCAAACATATGTATATATATATTGATTAACAGGAGAGGGCAGAAGAAAGCAGTGTTTTCAGCCTAGCTCTTCTCCTGAAAATTTTGCCAAGAAAGATGGAAGAATGTAGCTCAATATTTGTAGAAGACTCAATAGCTGTCACACCTAGAGAACCACTGTTTGAACAGTGAAATACTTGCATCTATGAAAAGAAACACCAGAAACTGGGAACACTGACAGAATGATATCTAGGATTTCTGTGGAGGACCCAGCAATATCTTTTTATATTCATAGCCTGTGTAATCAAAACTAAACCAAAAAGGACATGCAGAGAAATGTCATACTCTGATAGCAGAGTTGTTGGAAATATTTTTAATGTTGTTGTTTCTGCAGGGGACAGCACAATGAGCTGTTACATTTTCACTCTGCCTCCATGCAGCATTAATTGTTGAAGCAAAGTAAAAGCTTTGAGCTAAGACAGCACACTGAGAAGAGACATGTGCAGAAGACCTTGCTTTGTGCATGGGGAGTGAGACTTCTACTCTGAGACTTCCTAAATCCCATGACCCATGTCATGTTTATACCTGCTGACAGGTGACTGATTTGAAAAAAAAAAAAGGAATAAAACTTTTTCCAGTTGATGGTTCTAAAAGCATTAAAAATTTCCTGAATTTAAAAGAGCCATCATTGATAAATATGGTTGTTTCAGAGTCATTAACTGCTGCATACGTCCTAGTCAGAAGGGACAGAATGAGTGTGGGTGGTGCCAAGATGTCCCTAACTAGTTCCTATTCTTGGACAGTTTCTCTTGTAGTTACATCCTTTCTCACTTGGAACATAGTAGGGCTCCCTTCTCCTTACCTGTGAGCTCAGGGGTTAGCCACCGACCCCTGTAAAATCACATCACTTCCATGTGGCAAGAAGAGAAAATGCTCACAGAGAAGGAATAATAAATAAATCCCAAACAAAACTGCAGAAGCATCAGTTAGCTTGAGATTTTCAAAGAAACCATCCAGGTGGAGGTATACCTAGATTTCTTTGAAGCCTTTAGGAAACACATGTCCTATGCTGTTTGAGCACTTTGAAAACCTCAAGCTAGTGGATGCTCTGTTTCTGAATGTGGAACAGAAACAAAGAGAGGAAAAAACAGCAAGGACCTGGCTGAGGGGTAGACAAGGGAGAGAAAGAACTGAGTTGAAAGGGGGAAGGATTTTGAAGGAGAGATCAAGAAGTCAGAAAGAACATATGTAACTTAAATATTAGTGGCAGATGGCCCATCTCACAGAATAGATCTTCCAGTAAGGATCTGGTTAATGTTATAAACACAAAATCACCTGAGGTTGTTGTTGCACAGTTCAATGGAAAGCTCTTCTACACAGCATGACACAAATGGCATATATGCTCTGTGGTCCTGGTGAACCCTGGCAGCCCTCACACATGTATCTTGTCCATATCCTTATGGGGTGTCCCTATTGCAGGGGGGCAGGACCACTTATGTTACAGCATCTTCTTGCATGTAATCCTTCTAAGAGGATTTTGCATTGGTTTCAGTGGGCACAGAAATCACAAGCTATTGTTTAGGCTCTGTGGATGGATGATGGTTAATTCCTGGAGAACGGAAAATGTAGGTGGTTAGTTTTCAGGCTCAACAAGCCCGTGGCCAGCTTGTGTGACTAAAGAGAAATGACAGCCAGGAAAAATTACCAGTAAATGAGTATATACTCCAAATTCTACACCAGATGGTCACTCACTTAGAGAGACCTTAGCTTTTGTCATAGCAGTAGAGTAACTTTAAACCTTCTCCAACAAAGAGGAATTCAAAATAAGTTATTTGGTTTGTACTCTGCATTTTTTCTGGATGAGGCTCTAAATTGGGAATAACCTTCCATGACTGTCAACTGGAGATCTCGTGGGTCAGTAACATTAAGAAAACTTTACATAGGTCTAGAGCCCTACTTCAACATGGATATTGTTGATATAGAAATGCAAAACCCAGCCCATCTAAAATTATGTCTTACAGTTTTTAAGAGAGCTGGCTGCAGGGAATGCAGCCCAAACTTCATTTTCAGATGGGTCCAGTTTTCAGAAACAGAGAAGATAATGGGTGAACAAATCCAACGTTTGAATAGTCATATTCCTGCTTACACAGGCTTATTCCTGACAGAGCTGACCTGAGTATTTTAAACATGGCATTTGGATTAAATGTGCAGGTGCTCCTCTATGCAAATGAGCAATGATTTTTTTAAATCCTTTTTACAATATCATTAAAATTCTCCAAGGAAAATATGTTTAACTTTTCTACTGTAAACTAGGAGACAGTGGATAATCTGGCTTGGCTGGAAAACCAATATCCCAAAATAAAGTCCTCCAAACTTTGGAGAATTCACCTTCTGATCCCAGAATCAGTTCCAGTCAGAATTTTTTATCATGAAAAAACTTGTTAAATAAGCTTTTCCACTGACTGAAAAGCTAGACTTGGGTTTTGAGGGATCAAATGCTGCGCAGATTGGGCCCACTGCTAATTTAAACACACCATCTAAAAACTAATTATCCAGATCGTCATTAACGATAATAGCCTAGTCTGACCAGAAAATAATTAAGCATTCTGCATTCTCTTGTTTTTCTTTCTGCAAAAAGTGCCTATCGTGCACACTGACTCAGTGGGGAAGGTGTTCGTTGCTGATTTACCAGCAAATTCTTTTTTCCTTGGTGGAAGGATAATGAAAGAAGCAGAAATCTGACAGCAGGAGCATCATGAGGTGATTTTGCAGACAGCTGTCCGGACAGAAATCTGGAGAGGGAAGGTGAATGGGGGTGAAGAGGAGGTATTAAAACATAATGATGAATTCATGGGAGAAAAAAAACACACACACACACACACACACAAAAAAAACACACAACACAAAACAAAACAAAAATAATTTCTTGTCTAAAGGGCTCAGCATGGTTTATTTTAAGGCTGAGAAATTGTGCTGTGGACTTTATTCTGGTTATAGCTCTCAGATAAAAGAGAAACGCTTGTCAGGGCTACATGGGAAAGCCCCGAGCACCCCAAGGACTGTTTGGAAGCAGGGGACCAGGGGGGGCTCAGCCTCGTACCTGCACCTACTGAAGTGCTCTCACATTCATCAGGGAAAGGATTCCAGCTGCTGCTGCATATACAGTGTACAGGTGACAGTCTTTGTAAATTTGACAGCCTCTTCAGGTGTGGCACCAAAATGTTTGCTTTTAGTGCTCTCAAGTCCTTAGTCTTCAGACTTGAACCTGCAGTGCCCCCTTTTCTCAATAAAGATTTTCCTTTGAGAAAGAAGCCATGACTAGCTATCTTAGCTATGTGAGCAGAAGGAATTAATGTCTTTATTAAATATTTTCTAGATAATTTGAAATCTAGAGGAAAGCTAGAAGAAATAGACTGGAGAACAGCTAACCTAATCTATGTCAAGGGGAAGTAATCTACTGAGTAGTTCTTTTCTAGCTGGAAAATTGACTCAAAGACACATGACACTATTTGTGAACCCATTTATTTTTTTTCTGAAGAGCTGTGTAAGAAAGATCTTTTGTTTGAACAACTATTGGCAACTTACGGAAACTATGTATAGAGTACTCAGATATTCCTATTGTTTCATCATTATTAATAATTTTTGAAAATTGGGTGCATATACAGATATGCATACAGTTTTATTGCCATTTTTCACACATACAAAATGAGAGAGCCTCTTATCAGGACTTCTGATTTCCATCTGACAGCTGCTCCAAACCCAAGCTTTTGGAATTTGAGATATTGGTACCTATAATATATTCATTGTGTATTACATCCAATCTGCCTCTTCACATATGGATTTAATCTTGCGTCAGTCAGAGACTGGCTTCAAAGGGACAGACAGACAGATGTTGTAAAAGAAGCCCTAGGACATTTTAGGAGTGTGGTGTGACTGCCTCAGGGTGTCTGGTAGGGAAGGAAATGCCTGTACCGTTCCCTCCATGGTAAACACTTCTATGGTTATGCTTTTTACATTACTTTATATCCTTTGGATCTGCTTGAATTTAGAGTGGACTGAAAGACAGGCTGGCTGCAAACAGCCAGACCAAAGGTACAGTGAAGCCACTTCTGCTTCTCCACCAGAGGGATCAGGCAAACACATAATATTTCTTCCTCAAAATATTTTACCAGCATTGACATACTTGCATTTCCGGGAATTGCAGAGCCGAGGTGGTATCTGCATAGAATGTCCTGATTTTTCCTAGTCACTTCTTAAACTATGTTAATTTTTAGCATTCACAATAGCCTGCCATTTTCTGCTTTCACTTAATGTACCCTTTGTCTGACTGGAAGACACAATGAATAATGACTTCCTTAACACTTTGTTACTCAGGATTTTTTAGCTATCGTTTATCTGCTTCAGATATCTTTCCAGACCTGGAACTTGTTCTTTGAACTTAAAGTGATCATACCCACACAACTTATGATGGATACTTCCCTGCTGCCCCAGCTGGTCCATGGTAGGACAAATCCACTTCTCTGAGAAATGGCTGAGCTTTTTCTCAGCCAAAACTATTCTCTTGTGGTATGGGTAACCATTTGCCCACTCTTTCCTTTATGTGGTTACATAGACTAGGCATGCACTTCATCAAAAAAGAGGAAAAAAAAATGTGATTAGTAGGAACAAATCTATGCTTATGCACAATGTGCCAGAAGGAGGAAGCAAGAAAGACTGAGGGAATCTGCCTTCTGTGCTGGGCTTCTAACTGTGCTTGCACTGGACTCTGACAGGCAACATTTTCTGGTAAAATCTTTCTTCATATGAACAATATATGAAAACAAAAGGAAAGAGTGCAAACTTAGAATCCATTCAGAAACTGTGTTTTCTGCATGCGATACTTGAGACCTTGCTTGTTGAAGTCAGCAGAATAATTTTCACTGACTTCAGTGTGCTTAATTAGATGGTAAATGCTTGTAATCCCTCGGGTCGTGTGCAATTCTAGTTTCTGGCTAGTGTGTCATTTTTACATTATTACACCCTGGAAGTAAGACAAAGATTTCTTCTTTCATTTTATATCTCTACTGTTTACATGACAAATAGCATGTAAACATAGTGTGACAGGCATACATATATACAGGAATATAGATGTCATTATTTATTATTGATGTGAAAGCAGAGATCTAAGCATAGGTTTGTAAAAGTCTCATGAAATCCAAAGTTCAAAATAAATACTAAGACTTGTGGAAACTTCAAATGCTCTCAGGATACATCATGACTAGAGGAAGTGAGCAGCTGGCAGAGATGTTCTGCAGCTAAACTACAGGAAATGTTTTAAAGAGTAAATCAAACTAACACAAATTCAGTAAAGGATTATTTGCTAGATTGAACCTTAGCGTAAACTGATTGGTCTAAGACTTGATTTTTGTCCATCCTATGTAAGCAGAAATTATCTCACAGGAATGGTAGATAAAAGATTCTCACCTGATAGGGTTACTGGGTCTTACCTGTATGGAGACGCTGCTGTAGGAACCGCCTATGACTCCTGCAATGAGTAAAGGTAAATTCTCTTGAATGGCATACGAGCCATCTGGGCACATATACTCTGTTTCGTCCACTTTAGTCAAAGATGCCCTGACAAACTCCAAAGACTGTTCTAAGGCATATGTATCCCTGGAACATGTGTCCAAGATGTGGACTCCAAGCTTGATTCCTGGCAGCAAGTAGTTGTCTCTGTTGATTTCATCAATGGCAAACAGCATGGCCTCCAAGCGCTGTATGCCTCGGTCTTCATTGATTCTCCCACATTCTTCTATCCCGGTGCCTTTTTCATTGATTGGGAATAAGCCACCTAAGACCAGGTCTCCTTCTATCTTGATTTCCTTCCTTACAAAGCTGTGGTCGCTTAGGGAAAGGAAAACTCCTTTGGAAAACAAAGCTAGCGCAAGGACTTGGAGTCTGGTGAACATCTTCGTTGGTCTTGTTTTACCAGCTCTGAGAAACATGGGTGGGAGCAAAAGTGCTCTTCAGTCCTTTCAGTCCTTCTGGTCCATTGCCAAAGTTGAAGCACAGTCCCACAAGCCAGTGAAGAACAAGCCAGCAAGACTTTCCGCTGCACCTCTAAAGAAGAGACGAAGGTAATTAGAAAAGGCAAAAGGAGAAGTGAGTTTTTACAGTCTTTATCAATAAACCATTCAAGAGCAGTGTTAAGGGAATGCTGGATAGCACAGGTGACAAGAAATACATTTGTCTTGTGCTCTCTACAGCACCTTATTCTACACTCCATAAATGATTGCAGACTAAGCATCTGTTATGACAGCCATGCACAAAGACCACAGGCACATGGGGTGATATATCTGATATTGACCACTGCTCAACAATGTTTTATATTTTACAAAGACAGAAACCACACTTGGTATTTTTTTCATGTCCTCTTATTTCATTCTCTCTCTCTTCTGGACTCAGAGTCTTATGCGTTATTATTCACTGTATCTTCAGCTGCTCAGCTGCTCCTAGATTTCCCTTAGTAAGGTTTCTTTTTTCTTTGTTCCTTTTTTTTTTTTTTCCTTTTTTTCTCTCTCTCCTTTTTTATTTTATTTTATTTTATTTTATTTTATTTTATTTTATTTTATTTTATTTTATTTTATTTTATTTTATTATTTTATTTTATTTTATTTTATTTTATTTTATTTTATTTTATTTTATTTTTGATTGTACTTTACTTACAATTCCTTCAGCTATAACACTGCCACAGTGCTATCTTCTTGCTGGTAGCTTTTGCTGTGCTCAGTACTTGGTCTTCAGATCAAAAGTCTCTGGCTGAAGTCCACCTGCCCTGCCCTCCTTTACCAGCCCGCTTGAGCAATGGGAGGATGGAAGAAATCATCCTCTTGTGGTTTCACCTCTATTTTTGGGCTGCACAAGTTGTTTGAAGGACAGGAGAAGCCCTGTTTTACCAGATGGGAAATGAGGGATGTATATTAGACAGACAAACAAAGCCATGTTGTGCCGTTTTACTGTCAGCATGCTCCCTGGCAGGGGTTTGACTCAGGTCAACCAACACTTTCTAAACACTGCCTGGACATGCTATATGGGCAAGCAGAGACCAGACACCATTCCCAATGAACAGTTTAGATGTGGCCACAGACTTTTGTCCCTTTAATGCTGGTTGGTCTCAGGAACAGAGAATGGTTTGTGGTCCATTTTTGTTATTAGCATTGTGGTTCTGCAAGACACTGTACTAAGTGACCTACCAAGGGTAATTATTACGTGGAAGGCCTGGAAATTGAACCTGAATCTTCATCAAATGCCTTAATCACAAAATCATCCCTCCTTAAGGCACAAAAGAATTTCTTGCAAGCAAATTAAGTCAAAAAAGGGAAAAAAAAAGAGATGAAAGAGAAAAAGAGGAGATATGACAAGGAGGAATCTTGTACTTGATGTTTGCTTAGGGCATGAAAATGCCTACAGCTGGACTTGCTCTCTTTAATGTTAATCACAGATCAGTGCTTGGATCACAGGGAGAACAGAGCAGTGATGTATGTACTTAGGATGTAATTTTACTCTCACTAAGGTCGAGACATTTTGCCAATGACCTTAAAAGGAGAAAAATCAAGCTTTAGAGATAAAAGATAATTTTGCAATAATTCTGTAACTCACACACAAAATCTATTTATGAAATATAGATGCATGATTTATCTCTGGACTCCTTGTCAATATCTCTTCAAATATGTCAGTGTGGCTGCCTTGATCTCCAACTCCTCAGATCCATCAGGTATGGTAATACGTAAATAGTTCACTTTAATAATTTATTTTTGTACTTACCATTTTATTAGCAGAATATATATTATTATAACACTTGCATGGTTATTTATAATTTAGAAATGTTTAACACAAATGAACAGAAATAAGCAACAATTAAGATTTAACAGTGAACAATGGATGAGCAAGCTTATTCCAAGGCAATTGTTTATCCAGGTACGATTTCAATGTTGCTGTACTAAATTGTGTGAAAGATAGTGTTTTACTCATATTTACTCCAACAAAGTTCTCTCCTAAATCAGTAAGATGTCATATGCACAATTAAAGGTCTTTCTCTCCAATCCTAGTAATATGTGTGTAGTCTGAGCTGCAGGTTGTCTCAGCAGCTTTTCCCATTCAGAAATAAATGATATATCAATGGAAAACAATCTTCATCATCTCCCTGTGATCTATAAGCAAGCCAGATTGCTGATCACATGTGGCTTATTAACCAGTTTAAGAAAATTTCTTTCTAATGTTTAAAAAGAGTAATGAAGTAACTGTGTTCAGAAGTCATTTCTGTTTCAGACTTAGTACTACAATTTGCCAAATAATATTCAAGCATATACAGGACATATAAACATGGTGACAATATCCAATTGCAAATAATTAACAGACAAAAGGGTAACATTTGTCATATACTTTTTTTGTGTGCTTAATAATTCAGTTGGACTAACTTCCACTGTTCTCAGTCATTAATACACCATATGGATAAAAACAGACCTTTAAAATATTTTTCCCTGTTTAACACTTGGGGAAAAAGAGTCACAGAAAGATGAAGTGAGACTCTCAGAAGAGTCTAAATCCAGATTTTCATTTGATTGGCACTCAAAATCACTATCAAACTTTGAAAAGGGCTCTGCTTCCCTTTAGGCATTGAAACACATGATTTTGATGGCCCTGCACCCCATCGTTCCCAGAAAACCTATAAGATATTCTAAAACCTCTCAAAGACATGTTTAGAACATGGTTTTACCATGAATGACAAGGACGTTGTGTTCATCCCCCTGCTTCCTTCATAGGTGCTAGTTGCTTCAAATGGTGTCACTATTCAGCTTGCACCATATTTGTGTCTGAGGGGTCTGTGTTTCAGGTAAGTCAGTGGTAAATATTAGAAAGGGACCTCAAAATATTTGTGCATTGCACATAAAAATGGTGTATGTGAAATGAAGGCTGCTATGGTTTGGAGAAATGGTTTTCCCTACAGATAATGCAAAGGATTTCTATATTTTCTATATTTTACCAGTGAAGCTTGCCTGCTGAGGGAAACAAATAAATCATGGCAGAGCAGAGGATCATTCCCAGCAGAAGTCAAGGAGAGACTGGACAAGCTGAGAGCTGGGAATGACCATTTCTTTGTTTCCTTGCCCCTTTGCGTTGTAGAACACATCCAGGGATGGAAAGGGAGGAGGTGGTGGGAAGCCCAGAGGGGTTGGAGAACAGGGATGGCTCAGCCCCAGGATCCTGCTCTAGCTGGGGACATGCTGCTTGGTGCCCCTGAGTGGGGGACTGCCACCTTAGCCTTCTGCTTGGAAATGCCTATGAAGATCTGAGCTCCTCACTCCAGACATATAAGCCAGGGACTTTCATCTTTGTTTCTTTAATCTGAAAGAATCTCTACAATTGAAACAAACTACTCTGCCTTGACAGTGTAGGGAGACACCACAGAGGCAGCATCCTGCTTTTCAGGAAAACATGATCATGCTGTCTTATGTGTTCAAATTCTTCATTTATAAACAGGAGGCAGTTACCAAGAACACTGTGCTGGGCACCAGATCTGTTTCTCTCTTTCTGCAGGCTTGGTTGCCTGCATCCTGCTGCCCGTGTAGAGGTACTGCAGCATTCTGTAGAAGAGCAAGGATGCTGTATGCAGGTTGGGGAGTGGAAGCATTAGTGCAAAACCTGCTTGGTCAAGGGGGCTTCCCCTCGGGGCTCTCAAGGACTGATGCTTCCAGGGGCAATGGCTTCTTGTTGGGGTGACTCCTGAAGGAAGCTGTGAGATTTGAGTGGCCGGTGAGCGGAGTCACTAAGGTGACACTGAACAGACAGCTTGATGTGAAGAAGGGAGGTTATTTTAAAACAGCTCTCAAAGATGGGCTAGCATCTCAGTTTCTCTCCTTTTCTCTCTGGCACGCACCTCCCACATGCCTTCTCTGCAGCTTGCATAATTCACAAATGTATATACAGATATTTTGTACCTATTCCAGGCTGATACAGGTCATATTCCTGCCCTGAACTATGCTACTCATTTAGCACCCTGAGCTGACCCTTACCATTTCACCACACTGACAATACCAGCTGGGTTTTGCAATAACAGTCCCCTAAAAGGATGCTTTGGGGATGGCAAGTTAACATCTCAAAAAGAAGTGCCTGTTGATCATACTGCAACTCTCATTTTTCATTTGTGTTTAATTTTTTAACTCCAGCTATGGGCAGGGTTATGTTATTCTAGGTGTTCCCTTAATATCAAAAATATCAAGAATATGTACAGCCCAATAGACTTTGGATCCCTGGTGGAAATAGATGTAAAGCCTAGGCATAGAAGCAATCCAAATATCCAAATGAAAAATAAACAGAAACAGGCGAGAAGAGAAAGGTTTCTATATCTGGATCAGAAAGCTTCTGCCAGCACTTCCCTACATGAATTTCAACCAGCAGCACTCGGCTTGTGAGACACCTTCACTGGGCAATCTGCCTTTGGAGCCCCTTCTCTTTCCACCACAAAGGTCCCCAGGGGAGAGTGACATCTGCTCTTGGGGGACCCTGTCAGCACTTCCCTCAGAAAAACCAACTCACTTGTGTTAAGACAGCAGCTGTGTGGCTTTTGTTGAAAATAACCTTGTCTCTTGGTCTGAAATATCCTCTATTTTTTTTTTTTTTTTTCATACTATTTCCGAGCTTGTAAAAAGCTGATTGCAGAAATTCAGCACTGGGTGCCAGTTTGCTTGTTTACTATAGATGTGCACATACTTCTTTCCATGAAAGCAACAAGAATGAGAAAAAGGATGTCTGGGTTTTCCACATTCAGTATCCCAGTGATATCATCTACAAAACAAAATCTCTTTCGTGGCTTTCTTCCAGGGCTATATCCACATAACAGCTCTGGTCTTCTGCAGGCTTTTTGCTTTTAGCTCAGAGAGCACATCCACCTGTGCTATCAGTTCAGGAGTGAATCCTCGTTAGGCTTCGTGCCTTGGGCACTGCGGTCTATTTTTCTAAGCGTCAAACTCTGAAAAGAAGTGCAATTCCATCTTTCGTTTAGCCTGATGACTTGTAAGTGGAGTATGATTGTTCATAGAGCAGTGACAAATTTTCTGACACCTTCCACCATATCAGTACCAATGCCTGACATCAGCAGGCTATCCAACAGCTGTAGACTTTCCAGTTCTCCACTTATAAGGCTAAGGACAGGACGATAAACTTACTGTTTGCACCTCAGATCTCCTACCTGGTTTTTAATGCCATTAACTAACTAGCAAATGTGTCAATCTCCATGAATGGGCTAAAATTTTGTATTTTTTTTTTTTTTCCTCATCCCTACCCTGTGCTATCTAAATTCCCCCACATTTTTTCCCCCTTACAGTGTTTTGCAAGGCTTATCTGTTTACCCGTCTTCCTCAGAAAGGATGCAACAAGAGCTGACGTGGGTGCTGGAGAAGATTATGTTTAGATTTATTGTGGGTGGCTCCCTCTTGGCAGTCGTGGATTTTTACTGCATTATTCAGGACTATAATGTGATATTGTGGTGCTGGAGCCATATGTCAACTTGGTATCACCTACCACCCTTAATAAACTTTCTTTAGAGGACGGCTATGCCCGGTGCAAGGTCGCAGGGGAGGCTCCCCATGTCTGTGCTCTTGTTGCACATTATAACATTGAAGCAAGTAGTTCCATCAATATATCTGTCTCCAAGGGCACCCCAAAGGAAATATATCTTTCCCTCAGCCCTTGCTGTGCCCTACAAATCTCAGCCTAGGGAAGCACATTTCTAAAAGAATTCTAATTTTGCCTCAAAATTCTCGTGTGTCTTAAAGGACTGACACAAGTCAAACGCCACAATGTCTTTCTCCTGGAGATCATGGATAACTTGCACAGCAGCATTGCTCATCCAACACATTTGGCACATTTATATGTGCTCTGCCAGAACTTGACCTTGACGCCTGATGAGAACTGCTCTGAAAGATAAGATGTCTCACTTCATCGGAAAAGAGTGATAGAAAAGCTTGAGTCTCCTTACCAACTATAATTAGGGGTGTCATCACCTCTGGAAAAAAGATAATATTTTTAAAGGAACCCAACCAAGCCTTACAGTGGCAGATATGTGCCAGGTACACAAATTGCTCACATCCTGATTCTGGTTGGCAAAAATTTAATAGCTTGAATCAGGAAGTAAAAAGAACAGGAAAAAAGTTGCAGAAAGGATGGTGAGGTAGAGAAAAGAAGTACATTTCTTCCATGAAAATGAAGATATTTCCTTCATGAAATGTTAATCAGGTGCTAACGCATAAATTTGCTGAAAATAAATCAGTGATTTTCACTTTCTGGCTGTTCTATCTATATTTATTTATTTGTTTTATTTTATTTCCTTGAGAAAAAAATGATAAAAATTACTTTACCTCTAGGTGATTTTGTTTCTTGCATTTCAACTTGCAGATCCATGCTTGAAAAACATTAATTAATAAAATTACCACTGCCAGTAGTGTGAATACACAAGCGATACAAGTTTATCCCATGCATGGCATATTGTAGAAGTGTTGCTGATCTGTTTAAAAACCTTAAAATTTTGGGGGCTGATTTCGATATAAAGAATGATATCCAAAGCAGGACTTAAAATGTCAGTGTAGAACGAGATTATTCCTCTTAAAATACAAATTTATATTCTGTTATGTTAGAGAAAAAGTGAAAAAGAAATCAGAACACCGCATTACTGTTTGTACTGTGTTGGCACCAACAAGAGATGCTTTATGGTTTCTACAATGTCAACATACAACAGATGCCCAGCCCTTGCCTCAGAAATCTATGGCATATTCATCCTGTTTCAAAAATAGAATTTAAAATATTCAGTTCACAGGAAAACAAATGACTCTGATGTGATATTCTTGAAGTTTCTAGATATTAGAGGACTCTGTAGATTACAACAGGACCTATTAATTTAGCGTAGCGAGGAACAAGGAGCCAGTGGAGATTACAAGACATTAATGTGATGTGGAAATATGGGTCTTTGCTTCTTATTAAATCAAGTGAATGCGTTTGGCACTGGCTGAGCCCTTTATAGTGAATTTGGTCTCAAAAGACAGAACTGCAGCAAGCAGACCCCCACAGCTAGAGATCTGGGTCAGGCCATGCAGTCTTCTAACTCATCTGAGTTTCTTCAGTTCTTTGACAATAAGTATATTCAAGTGTATTGGGAAGCCCAGCCATGAGCCTGAGGCTTCGCACCATCTGGACAATTTGTGGTGTAATGATCTTGATGTAATGCAGGGTTAGACCTTTGCAAGTCCCACCATCTTCCCGTCTGTCTTTTTTGGATTGAGCTGAATCCTACTGCTTTTTATCCATCTGCTTATTTCTTCCAGGCATTGGCGACAGCTGAAAAGCACATCAGCAGAGTCAGCGACGAACAGACAAGTGCTGTCTGCTTATTGATTGTGTGTTATTCGACTTTAGACTCAGTCTTCCTGTGTGGTCCCAGAAACACATGGAATAGGTAAAGTGGGAATACAGAGACTTTAGGGACAAAGGAGCAGCTGGCTTCTGTGACCTGTGGATGTCACAGCAATTATTCCTGCTGGGTGCTGTGGGGATGCCATCACCATGCTAAGGTCAGCAATGCCAAAGGCTGTGTGAGAGAGTTAATAAATGTATGGCATAAATGTGGAGTTGTCCTGGACAAAGTGAACCATTTAGTATCATGTACTTTGATATAGCTTTTAGCTAAGAGGAGCTTGAACACCTGAGCTTGATGTGAGTGAAGCTTAGCTGGTGAAGTTATTGTCTGCTTAAGGGGTATCTGTGCATTTAGTCTCTGGACAAGTGTGTAGCCTTTCTCACTTGTTTCTTAAGCATGACTTTTTCTTTTTTTTTTTTCTTCCTTTTTTTTTTTTTTTTTTTTTTTTTTTTTTTCCTGCCCTCACAGAGCTCATTTCTTTCTTGTGCTCCTAACCACCTGTCATCACTATGGAACATCTGCAGAGTTTTTCCAGGGCCCAGATCTCTCAGTGAGCATCTCCAGCTGATATGCTCTGCCTGCGCGTTCTTGGCTCCCTCGGAATGACATCGGTGAGAGCTGCCAGTTTTCACTGTCATCGCTTCTCTGCCAAGACATTTCCATCACTTTGTGGCGGCAGGGCCAAAATACAGCTGAACCTCTGCATATGTGGAGGACAGAGTCCTTTCTCAGTAGTGCTTCTGTTGAGATTCAGTTTGGCTGCTAGCACTGCCAGGGTTAGTCATGCAGGCCTGGTAAAATTGTCTGTACCCTTTCTCTTTACCTGCATGAGGGATGATTTTTGATGTCACCTAAGGTGTTCCAGTGGGACCTAATCCTGGCCTGGACCGTCAGGTAGCTGCATTCAGGCATGGTCCATTACCCTCCACCTCACCTATCAGGTTAGGAGAAACTTCCTGAAATAGCAAAGGCGAAGGCAGCAAGTAGGCCAAGCCACCTCCATGGCTCCTCCTCTCCCACTCGTGACTTGGTCACAACTCAAAGAAAAGCCTTCCAAGGCTGGTGATCCTATCGCTGTCTGACCTGATTGCCACAGCAGTACAAAACACTCAGCTGTGAATTTTCCAAGACGGTTTCTCTCCTTTGTCGGATTAGGCAATATTTCTCCCTCTGACACATGCACTGGGAGCTCCTCAGGGCAGGAGCTGTTGTCTTGCACATGGCTATTTGGTGCTTCACTCTGTCTCACCACCACCAACCATTTACTGATGAGAATCAATCTGCCTAACTTGCACACTTAGCATATAGGGCAACATTTTAGGCACCTTTGACCTCCCTCAGAAGAATCTCCTGATTATTCTGACTTCAGGACCCTGTTAAGAAATACATGGGATGTCTCTGGAGACCTTCTAAAACCACAGAAATCTTTCTAATGAAAACTCAAATACTTGCTTTAGGAAGACTAGCTCACCTGGCATCTACAAAATGAGATCGAGGTAAATTCTTGATTACATGAATAGGGTCTCACCTGCTGGTCGAATGTTTTGTTATGTTCTTGATAAAATCAAAGAACTATAGAAAAGGATCAAAATGGTGAAAGATCCTGTTCAGGTTTATGAGGAAAGGAAAAAATTGAAGAGTTTAGCAGTGGATTGTAACATTTTTATTTTTTATTTTTTGCTGCTGACGTGTGTGTTTTGTGTGGGGTGTATATATATATATATATATATATATATATTTCATAATGAAAGGATTAAAAATTTAACAACAGTAGCCTCTCTCTAAATGATCCCTTTCCCCTCATCCCTTCCCCCTCATATGAAGGCACCAGAGCCCAGACTGGTAACTTGTCCATCACATGAATGTTACCTCCAGGCTACAGCATTCAGTGGAGTGTGAAATCACAATTAACGGAGCAAGTGTTTAGTAAGTGAGCAGAGACTGCTGCAAATTACATCCTGCTATTATCTGATTTCAGAACAACACTGTTGAGCAGCTTCATGATTACTGGGCTGTGGCGTGTATTAAAAAAACATTAATAAAACATAATTGATTGTGAATTGTGCTTACTTGCTTTATAATTTTAATCACAAATGTCACAGAAGTTTACTGGAAACAAAAGCTGCATTCAGCTATTGTGAGGAACTGGATTGTTCTAAAAATTTTAGTGAACTTGATTCACAGCTGTTGTAGATCAGTAAACTACAGAAACCTATGGGTTCTGCCGACTTAAGAGTTCTGCTTTGTGTTTTTATTCCCCAGTCAACAAAGAAAGGTGTGATATTGCCTTGTCTCTGCCAGAAAGTACCACTGGGAGCTTGATGGAAAAAATATCCTCAGTCTCTCAGAGCTGCCATTCACTTGGCTTGCTCTTAGAAGCAGGTAATGTCACCGAGAGGGAACAGGGTCTGGTGGTTTCTTTTTACTGAGAAACAAGCAACAGTACAGAACTGTACTTAGAAATTCACTTTTATTTCTCTCTTTTGAGATCAAATTATTTTCAAATCTCAAATCTTGTACACTTACGGGAACCCAATAGCATTTAATTTTGATCCATGACCCTGTCTCGTCTCATGGGCAGACAAGTTATGCCACAGTAGGTTTATGGCTATATTTTTCAGATTTGGATGCTCTGGTACGAATATATGGATTTTAAAAAGACCATCCACAAGCAGATTAATCTGGGACTTTGACAGAATTTGGGTCCCAGCCAGTAATGCAAACTGCCTGCTCTTCTGCACAACTTAATGCTGCTAACTCTTAGGCTGAGAATCCCCAAAGCATTTAACTTCAGGCACTGCCTGCACTTTCTGGTCAAGGGAGAGCAGCACTTATCTCCACTTATTAGCCAGATTTAGTCAGAGGGAGACTGAATTGTGCCAAAGTCCCCAGAGAAACATGCTCAGGTACGTGGGCTGCACTTTGTCGTAACTGTTGTGTTATGGGTATTTAAGCTTTATTAATTTTCATAATTTTTTTCTCACTTTGCAAAGAGATGAATTAAAGCAAAAATAGAAGACGGGAGTTCTAATTGTAGCCACCAGTAATGCTAGTGCTAGCAGTGAAGAAAGATCTTAGAAGATGACTTGAAATGCAGTAATACAATATCTGCATTATTGATTGACTTTTTGGCAGCCTGTGCCTTGGCAAATAATCTAATATAAACAAGGAGTAGATTGCTGAAAAGCATTTCCTGCTAAAGAGCTAGCATTACATTTTTTTTTTATTTTTATTTTTTAAATAAAAATAAACCCATGAAAGCCAATTTTTCCTGTTTCTGGAAAGTTATATCCCACAAAGGCAGTAACAAACATGCCTCATGTTGACTAAGGGAGTGAATTTTACTGGCACGAGACCAAACATAATGCCAATACTACACAGGCTTGTTTCCTTTTCTGACCCAGCTCTTAGGTAAAAGTCTGCCCTGGACCAAACACCTCCAGACTGCATTGAGCTGTTCCTTTTCCATCTCCTCTGTTCATCCCTCAGACCTCATGTAAACCATTTGCTTGGTCCTTTAATGTGGCTCCACAGCAAAGAATATACGTACATATATATTTTTATGTGAAGAGATCAGATCAGATCCTCACATCCCCAACACACTTGCTTCCTTCTCTCACAGTAAATGGCTATTGCTATGGCAACAACAGTTTAATTCAAAATGTATAAGGGCACTTAGTACAAATTATAAATGGTGAGATACAGCAGTGTGCTATGTGCAACCACAGATGTATGGCCCACCATGGATCTAACCTCCAGTTGCTCCAGAACACCCTGAGGACCTTGCCACCTGTGGTATGGCATCTTCAGCTCAGTGGAGCACAAGAAACAGCTTTCTCTAGCCCTGGTTTTGTCTTTATTCTTCTGTGCACAGGCAGTAAATGACATTTCAGCCATCTGATCAGCCACAGAATGGAGTTTGTTGGCCTGTCTGGCAGGTCCTCAATACCTTTGCCAAAATACTTCATGGCAGGAAAGGATGAGAGGGGAATTCCTTGGTAATGAAGGCAAGGAAAGACACAGGCCCTATTAAGTGTTTCTCAAATGTTATTAGTGTTCTCCACCAGCATGCCTGGTGGCTGGTGAATGGACCAGCTGTGCTGCCGAACAAAGCACACCTTGTGTCTGTGACACTTCTTGAGAGGAGCTTCTCTGTGGTGCCAAATTTCAGACATGAGAATTATATGGTTGATAGAGCGGAGAAGGAGCCAACATGAATAATTTTAAGAATTCTTAGTGAATTTAGGAGATAGCTGGTAATTCAATCCTTTATTTGCTTCTTTCTAAACCTGACTGAAATTGACCTCTGTTCTTACGTATGGCAACATTGTACAAGAGGCCTGATGAAAATATCCGTACTCATCCTTTACTTTCAAAGAATCATGTTAGTTGTTTAAAACCATTCAGAGGGAGATGTTCTGGTTAATGAGGTTCTTCTACACAAAAAGTTCTTGGGAAATATTTTCTGAACTCCAGTCAGAGAACTAGTGCACAAAAATGCCAAAGTGACTAGGACCTGAAACAGGTTTGTTGGCACCATACGGACTGTTGCATTTTGTGGCCAGATACTGAAGCTCTCTGTACCTCGTAGTCACTGCTTACAGGACAGTGAGCTTTTACTGCATTGACACTACCTCCACGGTTTGCACTAATCAGTGTCTCCTGCTTGGTTTCTGTGGGAAGACATGAGTGCACCGGCAGAGAGAATCTGGATCTTAATTTGTAAGTGGACTGTGAACAATGAACCTTCCCTGTAGGCTTCTCTGGCAGTGGTTAAAGCTGGTGCCTAGGAAAGACAGCAAAAATCGAACAAGTGCATATTGCTGCCTCCCAGGAACATGCTCGCAACCTCCAACAATTTACAGCTCAGAGACTTCCTGCACTGGGGGCAATTTCTTTGGTTTTGCTAGCTGTCAATAGATATGTCTTCTGTGAACAAGTAGGTTTGCCCTTTGAACCCATGAAACTGTTAGCATCCACCAAATTACCTTCAGAAGTTTGAAATGAGGTTCTGGAGGTCACCAAGGAAAAATACCTCTATTTCTTTTCATGGGGAGAAATTTCGTTTTGTATAGAGGTTTATTATTTCTTGAAAGATACAGTCCACATTAGGGATGTACTCCTCTCTCACTCCAGGAGGAGTTAGATCTGATTTATTTTGGGAGGGCAAGTGCTGAATATCCTGCTTTCTGTGTGGCCTGTGTGCCTTGTAATAACAAGCTTTCCTGTTATTACAGTTCTTATCATAATTTAAGATTAATGCTTTTATCCTAAATTTCACTGAAGCCAGCATTAATGAATAATAATCCCATTAAAGAATTCGCGAACCAGCCAAGAGTCACTGCATGTGTTTGTTAACAAAACTGAACCAGATGTGAGGATTTCTTTTCCTTGCTCTTCCTTGCTTTGATCAGGGAGAAGCTCCACATCTGCCAAGATTTCTCCTGACCTCAGGAACATCAGCAGCACTGTCCATGCTGCAACAGGATCACAAAGAATGCTATTCTCTAATAGTTGCCCCAGATTCTTCTGTTGTACACTGACTGAAAAATGTGAGCTGGAAAACCACAAGGCCAGGTGTGCATGGATAAAAAAAAAAAGACAAAAAAAAAAAAAAGACAAAAATAAAGTAGGCTAGGAATTGTACATGCCAGATTGTGATCCAGACTGCATTCCCCTCAAGGGCATATCCTTCTAAATCCACAGCTTGCTTCATGGGGCAGGAACATGGCAGAGGAGAGCAGATGACCTTCTTCCCCTTGTACAGATGTGTGGGGAGGAAATGGAGGGAGGGAGGCTGTGGCGCTACACCCTATACCAGCCCCAGAGCTGTTAGAGAAGGATCCTACATCACAGGTGATGAACTGCAGAGATCTCTTTGGTAGAGCAAAGAGAGAAATCAGGAAGCAAACTGGAGCCCTGGGAGTTGCTCAGTTCCAGCACTAGTGCAGCAACAGGTTTGTAGCCAAGCCGTTGCTGAACCTTGGGACAAATTTTTGGAGTCTCATTATTGGTACCTGGGCAGAGGAGAATTGAAGAAGGAGAGTAAGCATGGAAAAATGAAAGAATTTTATGGGCAAACTTTGAAATTTGTTTGCTTTCTAGGACTTTGTCAAAATCCTAGACCTTTTACCTACACAGTGGTTTGCAGGTGAGAAGAACTGCAGTTTACAGGGCTTTGAATCAGACAGTGCTATGTGCTTCTAAGACCACCAGGTTCAGTTTGGCAACAAACTGAATCCTCCTTTCAGGTCTCCAACCCAGCTGGCATGATAGGTGCTGGCAGTTTTTCTTAGGAAAGCAGAACCAGTGTGGCCAAAATCCTCAGCCTTTTTCTTCTTCACACAGGAATGGAAAACCTACATTCAGGATGAACGAACACCGTGAAAGCAAGTGACGGAACTCAAATGGTTAATCCTATGACCTCTCTCCAATACAGAACAAAAAAATATGTAAGAAAGAGCTCACTTTTTTTTTTTTTTTTTTTTTTTTTTTTCAATCCATGGTAGTGAGTCGCAGAACAGACACCTCTGTCTGCAATACGAAGTTATCTCATGCAGAGGTAACCAGTGTCAGGGATGGTCAGTTGGCCTGACTTAAGGGTTTCTCACTGGTTTGAAAACCCTTCCAAACTGTTAGGTGTGCCTCTCCTGTTAGGCTTTCTTCTCTAAAACAAAGCTACGAGGTATAAAACCAAGGCTTACTGAAATCAGAGCCAAAGTTCCATGAATTTCACTCAAACCAAAGCTACTCTGAGTCTCAGCTTGTGTATTTTCTTTTTGATGTGCTATAAGGCCAGGACATTTTATTTTATTTCCAGGACTGATACATTGTCTGGCAGGTTCCAGCTGATGTAAGATGAGTTACAACAGTGACATACCCCAAAGGAGGTTTATGGAAAGTATTTTCCTGTAGCTTTCTCCATGGAGGATTCTCAGGTGTCTGATATTGTGTCTGAGCTCACTCTCTAGACTTTCTTTTTCAGTGGGATTTTAATATTGTTCTGATTCTTTTACTCACCCACCTTCCCTTCCTCAAAATGAAACCTGTAAAAAATGAATATCTTTGAGGTCTACATTTTGACCAATTTTGATGAAACTGGCTAGCATTCAGACTTTATTGGAATTGACCATTAGTGTAATTGCATAAGCTGTATTTCCTTAGGAACCTGGATGGCACCTGGGTGCCACTGACAGTGAAGAGGTCCTATGGATCCAGCCAATGGAGTTTTCTACATCAAGTGAACTCATTAGATTCATATTTATTTAGTGAGGTCAGTGTAGCCAAAAGAGTTGGGCGCGCTATTTGTTTAATTAAATATTGGCATCCATTTTAGGCTGAATCACACCCTCCGCTCTGTTGACTATATTGATTTAATCCACATTAAGTCAAGACAGCTAGTTCACATGCAGACATCTACAACAAAGATGTCCAGATAAGATGGATTCCCCCTTCAGCAAATCTACCTTTTTGATATAGCTAAAGACCAGCCCCTCTGCCACATTATTTGTATACTGTCAGACTCCTGTGTGCCTTAATACTGAAAAACACCTTGCTGTGATAAGAGCCATATGAAATAGGAAGAATTCACTTTTTGCAAATCCATTCTCTCTATGGGTAGTGTCTTAGCTGAACTCTGAAATCATTGATTCGCTGGCTTTGAGCTGTTTTGTTCGTTGAGCCCAGAGGATAAGAATTTTTTTTTTTTAATTTTTTTTTTTTAAACAGCACATTTCTCTCTTGTATGGCTAATGCTAGTTTATTCTCCTTCAAAACTTACATAATGCTTCTACAGAAGAATGCATCTGTGATAAGCTTTTCATTTTTTTTTTTTGAAAAATATGAATAAACTAGAAAAAAGGAAGATTGTCAGTATCTTTTGCAGCTTATCTGTATTCCAACGCTACTCACAGGAAAATGCAGAGTCAATTAAAACCAATCGAGCGTAATAAATATGTTTTTTGATTCTGTCAGCATGGCTAAAGATAAAAGCTAATGGCAAATCCATAATACAGTCACAGAGATCAAATGATCTATCAATCTATAAGCTTATATTCATGACAGATAAATGCTCTTATTATCTTTACAGCATGCCCAAGTTTGTCCAGCATGAACTTGGTGAGTTAACTTGGTACCCTGTAGCTAGGATGCTTGTATGTATGATGTTTACTTTTTACAATAGATTTGCAGATGCTAACAGTTTCATTTCTTCGTCAGCTGCTCCCTGCATTGATCACTGCTCAGCTCCATCCTTTATCAGCTCTCAGCCCTTTTCCACTCCTTGTTACCAGCTATAATCCTCTTGCGCTCCTCTTTCAAATCTTTCTGCTCCTCATGTCTGCAGCCTTTTTCTCTCTAGCTATTCATCCACTCTTAGACACTGTTTTTTTTTTTTTTTTTTCTTTCACTCTACCTGATTGCATCGATACCAGACACAAGACCCTTTTGGTTGTCACCCCCACCATGGCTGGTAGCTGAGAACACCAATTGCAGTGAAATCCTGGCTTTGACTCTGTGCTCTTGTCATTTTTGAATGGATAAAATGGTCCCAGACAGACACTGTGTGGCAATGCGTGCTCCTTCTCTGTTGTGTGGGATTATTCTAGATGGCACTAGAAGAGCTGAGAGGCTCAAGTGCATTGAATGAGGACAGACTCTTTAAAGTCTTTAGCTATTGGGCTCTTAAGAGGGTTTTCCTGAGTATGTGTAAGCAATGATTATTTTGAAGGGCTGGTAACAGACCGGCTTCGGGATATTCTCAGAGGTTTAGCAAAAGTTTCGACCAAATGCCTCTTGTCCTCACTCTCAGTGCCCTGTTTTAAATCATAAGCAACTGCATTTGCTTTTGAAATAAAAGCTTGCTAGACACTTTTAAAATGGCAAAACAACAGTATTCTTACACAAACCCTGTCTGAAACTTCACCCTCAGCCCACTCTCAGCTCACCTTAAACTGAACCTCACATAGACCCCATCCAACATTTCCATTCAACTCATGCTCTACATGAGTCACATGATGGAAATGTTTGACAAATTTAGGAACAGGCACCACTGAAAGAGTCTCTTATGTTGGGATGAAACTCATTTTTTTCAAGCTGAATTTAAGCATTTATATCTGTTGCTGATTCAGTGTTCATTAGAGTCAATATGAGACCTTTGACTGACTCCTCTGGCTCATTGAGTCAGAAGTATTATAGGCTTGAAATATGCATTCTCTTGTACCCACTGCCTGTTTTAAGCTAGGAACGTAATCGCTCACTAGAAGCTGGTGAAACATTCCTTTTGTGTCATTGTAGTTATTTTGTTATGGATCTAGCCCATTGTTAACATTAAAATCATTTTATTATCTTGTTCCAGATATTCAGAATAATTCATTCATCCTGAATGAATAACAATATTTTGTGCTTTAACTGAATCTTAGAACCTTATTTAAAACCAGTTAATATCTTAAATTAAACATGAATGTAATGTGGGAAGAAATAGGAATGAAATACAGATCCATAATTTTTCAAGTGGAAAAATTAAATTATTTCCTCCTTCCCTCTCTTATTTGATGGATCTAGTGCAAAGTGTATTGAATTAGAATAGGTATAGTAAGAAAGCCTTTCTCTGAAGAGGATCTCAGAGATTTTGAAAATATATGTGCAGGTGTTGTAGAACTGGATATTGTCTTCAGGAATATGGACACTACTGCTTTTACTGTCTGGGACAACAGTTTACCTGACATACATAGAAGTGAAAAAATAATTTTGACAGCTGCAGGTTGATTCCCCCTGCAGCAAGTGTGGGTGGGTCCTTATTGTAAACACCTTCAATAAAGAGAAAAATAGATCTGCAAAATGAGTACATGTACCATGTTAAAATGACTGTTAGAGCTCCATATAAGTACATCAACTGATTATTGCCATTTCTGGCAGAAAGTGCAAATTTTCTCCATTAATACATAAAGGTCAACAGGAGTAGCTTCCAAATTTGTCCCTGCTTGTCTGTTGCATCTCAGGAGCCACAGAGAAGGAATTAAAAACTCATCAGCTGGTCAGCATGGAGGCTGGGAGCTTTGATGCTTTCAGCTGTTAAGCCTGCTGTTTCACATAACCCATTTTCAACTCCTAGATCTGTTGCTCAAATCAATGTGTTGATGTTTGGTTGCAAGCAATACTATTTCAGACAGGGTAAGCAATTTATAAAATTTCCATCAGGCTAAGAGTAGCAATGAGCATATATAAGTATGCATGCATGTGGGCTTTCTGTCTGCTTTCAACATTCAGGAAACAATTACAGTAGAGCATTAGCTGTGCTTCAGTGCATGCTGTGAGTTTAAAGCAATGGCATGATTTTCACTCAGGGACTGCTAGTTTCCCAGGTGGCTCAGCAAGACAACATGGAAGGAAACCTGTCACACACCTCATTTTCCTTTCATTACTTCTGTTTTAAACACCTAACATTTCCATTCAGAAATATTGTTTTAAGGAGCTTTAGACAGTTCTCTCTGCTCCACTACCTGAACTAATAAACAATAATATTTTTTTTATTTCTTCACTACTAAAAAATCACCTTATAGCTGAGGATAAGTACCGTCCCTTATGTTTTAACAACGAGAAGCTGAGGAGAAAAAGCATGTCTGTGAATCAACGGCAGAAGAAGAAAAGAAAAAAGCACTTTCACAGTGCCAGGATCTAATTCTCAGGGAGCATTGGCATTGAAGAACAATGAAGAGACCAAGGAGATAGGGACAGAGAGGTGTTACCTTCAGTACAGCCACGTCCATCTGCAGTACAGGAGTGTAGGAAGAAGTGGTTCCTATTATGAGGCCAATATGGTTGGGAAAAGTAGACACTATTTTGGGTACTGAGATTCTTTTTCAGGTCTTCATTATCTCATGTTTCTTTTTCTCCCCAGAAACAGTGATTTATCTCCCATCGCTCTTTACAAATGTTGCTTCACTTAATCACACCAACTTGGCCACTTCACCAATGCTTCATAGAGCTGTTTTTTTTCCAGAAAGATGCTGAATTCCACTGTGGTAGTGACTGCAAAACCCATAGCAGAGCCAAGAGGAGAGAGCTCTACAACATTAGATCACAACAAAAGTGCCCTGAACATCCATTTTCCTTTTGTGAGAAAGAAAACATCCTGTCATTTTCTATGGAGGTGCCCTTCAGTATTTTCTGATTTTGTGACAATCTCTACTTTAAAGACTGACTTCCCCAGATCTCTTAGGAAAGCTCATGTATAGCCCATATTTTTTGCAGTTGTCATTAAAATCCATGAGAATACTTCTATGGGCTTTGGGCTTTGGCTCACAATGTGACATACAAATTCCTCCTCCTTTCTTTGGAAGGGGTCCATTCTAGTAAGTAAAACAGTGCTGGGAAACTTGGTTCCAGGCTCAACTCTGTCTTTGGCTCACCTCTCTGTGCCTATATAAAACAGGGATAATATTACTTTTTGACTCTGTGGATGTGTCCTAAAGTTAATGTTTGTAATGTCCTATATAATATATGTAGTGTTAATGTTTGTAATGTCCTATATAATATATGTAGTATACAGTATATATATATATATACCAGTGAATGGTAGTCTAGTCAGTGAGTACATGACCTAGCCATCTTCCCAGGGCTTCCTCTCCTTTCTGGGCACAAGCAGGTTCCTTCACAGGATTTTCAGAGCTCCTGGATTTGGCTTCTGTTCCAAAGTGCTTTCTCGACAGCCTTTCTAATGGCTGTGGGGGAGCTTAGGGTGGCTAAGCTGAAATATGAGGGTGTCAATAACCTCTGTTGAGTGGGGTTTAAATTACCCTGGGATAGAGCCACTGGCATAGACAGACAGCATGTAGTCAGTGGTGCTTGGCAGGCTGACACTGCTTTCTATAAACAGCCTTCATATCGCAGCTGTAAGTAGAGGGTTGCTGGAAAGTCCTCCCCAGAGCCCTGAAAAAAGCCAGACTAGAGCTTGAGGTGCAGTTCCCAATATGCAGGGGCTATCAGGGCACTGAGGAAACCCTCTCTTCAAAAAACTCTATCTGTGACCCCAAATCATTACAAGCATCAACTAAAGCCTCAGCACACACCATTCTGGCAAGCACCAGTTATTATTGCTATTCACTGTTCACATATTTTACTTTTATGTAATAATTGCCTTACAACTATGTTCACATTACCATCCCTTGCTCCAGCACTTACACACACTCAAAGGGCAGACTATAAATATGGGTAATACCTCTGCAAATGCAAATGTTTTTGTTTGTTTTTTGATGTTCACTTGCTTGGCTGGAGCGTTCCACTTGAGCCTCAGACCCTAGCTAGTTACAAGATTGTGAAGTGGGATTCAAACCTGGGTAAAGACAGTTTTGTTGCTTTACAACACCAAGACAAATGCTGGTCTGAAGCACCGTCATGAGGTCAATCAAGTCAAAGAATTTTAATGCTGAAAGATTTACAATTCCATTTTGACAGCCCCCTCTGCTCTTCCTGCCTTTTCCCCCAGTAATAGGATTCATTTAAAGCTTTAAAATATGGGAAGCAGAAAAAGAGTCATTAATTTTACTTACACAACAGCATTCACACTTGTAAGGTTTTGACAGCTTCACTAAACCCAAAGGAATTCAGATAGCTAGAGCAAATGAATGCGTACCGATACTCATATTGAAAGGAGGTAGTTTTAGGGCTGAACACATATTTTCTTCCTGCAGGAAGCTGACAGTGATGAGAGCATGTAGGATGATTTACTACTGCATTCACATGATGCTATTTAATGTTTTTTTCCTCCTGTTCAACATATTCTCTTTGTGTTTCTGAAATCAATAGAACTGCAGCAAGTCAACAGATTATTTCAATATTTCTTAGGATGTTCTGCCCTTATCAACATGCTTAGTGCCTATTGTTTTTGATGATGAAAACAGAGTCCTTAAATGTTATGTTTGCTGCTTAGGAAGTTCAGATGACGACTGTGTCTTTGGGGATAAGAAATCCAACTGCAGAAAGATAAACATGTATGTATGGAACCAAATACTTTTGGAAACAAATACAGTGGGATTTTTTTTATTATTATTATTTTTATCACTGTCATGATTTTGCTTGGAAAATATAAAACTTGCAGTGAATTCATAGGAATGTGCTTACTCGTTCAGAAGGGAAGTCAGATGAAGGCAGGCAAACTGCAGAATAAAACATAAATTAAGTGATAGCCACTTGCTGATCATTGTTCTGCTGTCTGTCCATTATCTGTCTGGGTGTAGGTAGTGAATGCCACATGAATTTAAATAAAACCCATTACTCACACTCACTTACAGACAGGGTGATAGGAGTTGCTTGACAGATCTTACACAGGAAACTTGGATGTAATTGAGCCCGTTGCTGTGCTGATTCTCCTCCAGCAAAATCCTCTACCTGTGCAGGAATATTTTAAGACCTCACTAAATTTGAAATGGTGACAGAGCATTAGGGGTTTTTGCTTATTTGTTTTTTTCTCTCATTATTGGTTCTCTAAAATAACAGATGGTGAAATCTCTCCTGAGTAAGCCAAATGCCAGCGTTTTCTCTTACAGGATGTCATGCAAAGGCACTAACAGCTCGGCTCCTACTAGCTCTATAAATTGATGGGCCTGCTCCAGTGCCTTTTAGAGTTCCTGGGTGTCATTAAAACACTTTGGATCAGCTCCTTGAGACATCTGAATTAGGCAAGCAATCTGTTTTAAATACTTCCTTATTATTCCCCCAGTTTCATGTGGACATGCTGGTAAACAAGCTAATAATCTCTGCTTTAACAACACTTTATTTTTTATAATTCCAAGCCACATGAGTGTAAGGTCAGGACATTTTGCAGGTAGGTTTAAAACATTTTTTTTGCCTTTCCTTCTTGAATGAGGGGCTTCCTATTTCTGAGATGGCCATTGCTGTGGGTGAACACCTGTATGGTTGCAGCTTTACAGCTGACAGAGGGTAGATGGGTAAAAATGATCTCGATTGTATTTATATTTCCTTGGTCATCTTGCTGTGCTGTACTGAAGGAACATGGATAGTCTGATGGCTGCCAAGGGACATTTAGGGCTATTTCATGCTCCTAGAGCAGTCCTAATTCACTCTCTTCTCTCATCATTGTTAACTTATGAGCTGATGATCAAGAAATCCCAGCTGAATTCACGGTTCTGTACCAAGTGTGACTGTAGGGACATTTCTTCATCCCTCTAAGTCCCATATTCCCCACTGGTAATGTGAGACTAGTTGGAGTGCTTTCATCCCAGTGATGGGCTGTGAGACTAAGCTGGGCTATATTTATAAAGGCAAATAAAAGCCCATAAACTCAGGTGTTGTTCTATTCATATCTACCATGTATTTCTTGTTAAATTTCTATCTTGCTTTCAAGCATATATATCTAGTTATGATCACCTGTTTTACTAGATTACGTTTGTGATTTATTGTTCAAGAGGTCTTAGAACATATATTGATTGAACACAACCACAAAATGAATGGAGGAGTATACAGATATCTAAAAATTGTAAAAATTAGAAACATTTGGCACCTGGGGTTTGTAGGCTTGCATGAGATGTTAGCTACTAACAGTGGCTAGTGGTTTGGGAAGAGAAGACTCTGCATTTTGATGTGTTGCTTAACACTTGCTGCTAGTTTGTTCTGCACTGATTTGAGAATTCTAAGTATGAAAGAGGATAAACATGTTTGAGAAGTACCTGTAACAAAACTACTAGGTCACTGGCTCCTGGTTCATGGTGCTGAATGTGTCACTGCACATACACACAGCAAAAATCAGGAATCTCAGAAAAGACGCCAGACTGTCTCTGTACAGGTGAGAATGCCTGCAGCTGTATATGTCCCAGACTGGAGAGAGACCAGGTTTGAGTCTTTCTTTTGCACTTAAAAAAAAAGGCATATAGGTACTCCTCAGCCATTCCCTGACTCCACGGATAAGATACCTGAATCTATTAGAAATACTGTGGTTTAAACATGATGTAACTTTAAGTTAGAGTACTAACCTGGCAAAACACTCACTGTGCTAGGCTTTATACAAACATCCATAGAACAAATCCTTCCCTCATCATCTGTGTTGGATAAGAGTCAATAGCTGGCAATGAACATGTAGCAATAGGGACCAGATATCTGCAAACCTGATATGACCCTAGTTATGTACAGATGTTTGTGGGCTTGGTCTTTCATTACTCTAGGCCACTTTATATTTCAGAGGGATAAGCCCTGAATTTATCCACATTGGCACTCTCCTTGAGACAGGAGACAGTAGAAGGATAGAGAAAAGAATGGCATTCATATGAAATGTCTTAAAGGAGAGTAAATTTCTTTTGACTGCTGCCTGTGGAGTTTTCATATTTATTGGGAAGGAAATAATGCTCAACAATTGTCATCGCCTCCCAGAGAAGCAATGCATCTGTTTTAAGGTGAATATTGTCTCAAAGCTCACTGTCTCTCAGACAACATGGCCTATGACAGCTGAAGTCATTTGGGATGTTCCAGTTAAAGGAATCCAGGACCAAATTCCCAGGGGCTATGTACAGTTTCTGAACATAAAACTGTCTTTGAGTATAAAGGGTAATTTTTGAAAGCATTCAAATCTCTTTTACCTTCTTTCACGGAATTAATTCTGCATTCCCTTGAACAACCCAATAGCCCTTTTCTGCATCTGATCTAGTTTGGCTGCAATTATATTAGCAAATAGGTTGGGTCAGGGACCACTCTCTGGCCAGGATGCCACCTGGCACAGCTGTGCTGTGCCCTTACAGCCAAAATCTCTGGCACTTCAGAACTGGATGGTCACATACCAGCAGTCTGTAGTGAACACTTCTGGGGCTGAGCCAGTCTCTAGCCCCTTCTCAGGAGCTGTCTGGGGAAAGTTTTCTTGGCAAAATCTCAAGGGCTGGGGACTCTGTTAGTGATTAAGTGATATGGATGATCACATTCAGGTGGATGCTCTGTCACTCTGCTTAAGAGCTATAGTTGCAACCTTAGAGCTCCTCTGACATGAATACAGATGATCAGAACTGTGTGCCGTTGGTCCTTCAGATGAGGGTCTGTGTGCTACCGTCAATAACTATGTCTAGTCTCATAAATTAAATTTATCTGGGGATGTTCTGAGGCAATGAGATCAGTAGGCATACAATGGTGCATCCCCATACAGCTAGCCTCTCTCAGCCACTAAACCAGGGTGCCCACATTGAAAAATACTGTGGTGAATGGTCTCCACCATTTTCTAAGTCCCAACCCAAGTCTAGGAATTATTTAGGACAGTGAATATCCCAAGAGAACTCAGTGACTGTTATCAGAACCACGTCATGGACCATTCCAATTTTTCTGTATGGGCAGCCAGCTTATATCGTCTAGGTCTTTTCACTGGCACTGTTTAGCTTATTAGTAATACACAAAGACAGTCTTCTGCTGGAGAAATCTTGCCTGATGTATCCTAGTACTGAATTTGCTTTGCTGATAGCTGCATCAAGATTGTTCTTGGTCATCCTTGCCTGGATGAAAACACTGCCGTGCATCTCTTCCTAAGAGGTTTTCAGTGTTAATCTTCCAGGTGCTAGCAAAAATTCTTCATGATTTCCACAAGCTGAAAGCTTCTTAGCTGAAAACAACAGAGGAGATTGGGAGCATGAAACAATGAAACTGATGAATGCAAACCCTCGGGTATAGATAGAGAGGGTATTTTCTCTAGATGCAAAGGGATGCTGGTGCCATTGCACGAGATATCATTTTAAGCTTGTGCATAATCTGTATATAAATATGAAAAAAAATATAGTGCAGAATAAGTGCAGAAAAGACAAGCACAATAATCAGGAGACTGGTGAGCCTGGTTTAAGCAGGAGAGTAATGTGGCTTCACTTATTTAGATGAGTTAAAGAAAAGCTGAAGTTTTTGATATCTCTCTACACCTCAGGGGGCTGAGTATTCAGGCGGGAGGACAGACTTTAAAGATATTTCTGGTACAAGAACATGTGAGTATAATCTGGGTCTGATTAAATAGAGATTAGAAATTATGAAGAAGATTCTAAACAGTAAAGGAATGAGGTGTTGGAAAAGCCTTCTTACAGCAGGAATAATAGGCAAAAAAAAAAATCAAAATTGAAGAGGGAGCTAAGGGCCTGATGGCTCTTAACAAAAGGAGCTGAATTCAATGACCAAAGAGGTTCTGTCAAGTCCTATATCTGATGATCTGAAAAACATCTAAGGAGACCACGTCCTGTTGATCTGCAAGGACAGAGGAAGTGGAAACGGAGTCTCAGTCTCTTCAGAGCTAAATGTGGGATGACGTCCTTGAGCAACAGCCTTTCCTTTTAATAGCAAAAGAGACCAGGAGTAGCTCCTGCAGAAATACACAAAGCTGGAGAAGAATGGACTAGAAGAGTTATTTATTCTAATCTGTGTTTGCAGTATCGTTCATCCTAGGTATGCTACAAACATGAAAAAAATAGGAAGATATCTAGATACTTACTTTAAAATCAGCATATATTAAATTTAAGAGCTTTTATATCTAAATGGTTGCTCCATGCCCTAAATTCTCTGAGCTGTGCTTAATTCTTTTAGCACATGTAAAAACCACCCACCCACTACTTCAGAGCCATTTTTCTTTATCTAAATGAAATTTCTTTAGTTCCATTCATCTTTACAGCTTATTCAACAGGTCCCACTGCAGCAGTGAGGGGAAGCATGTTTCAATGTGCTAATCCAGCTCAGAGATGGATTAATTGACTCACAGGCCCCTCTGATCACTAGCCAGATGTCTCTCCCCAGCTGGCAAGCCTTACTAATTTTCTTGTTGTTGTTGTTGTAATTCTGGATTTCCAGCCAGCGGGGGCCCTTCTCCACTCAATCAAGGGCAACATGCCCTCTGCCGACATTTTGTATTCTTTGGCCTGCTTTCCCTTGGGCAAAGGGATTCAGTTATAAACCTCCTCTCCTGGCTCTTTTTCATCTGGACAGTGGCCCTGGGCCACCATAGGATGGTGTTGTGCATGCTCAAGGTGGGTGGTGGAGGGATATAGTGCCTGGACCATGATTTTCAAGAAGTTTCAGGTCTGTGTGTAGAATTTTGGGGAGGAAAAAAAAGGAAAGAAAAGAAAAAGACTCACAGGAGGTAGAAACATTTTCTTCACCAGGCTGTGTGTCATGAAATGACATACTCAAATGCTCAAGAGTGCTTAGAAGGACTGAGAAAGGCTTGATCTGTTAGGAAAGTAAATTATGAAGCAATATAACATAAGGGATGGTTAAAAGATAGGATATGTGAGTACTCCACGCTCCACTGCTGATTCTGTCACTGGTCTTGATGACTTGAGCAAAGCACTTCAATTGTCTGGCACTTCTACTTCCTCGCATCTAACAGAGATTTAATGATAACATTCTTTAAAAGATAACTGCTAATGAGCAAGATTCTTTGTGAATTAAGTACCACTTGTATCACTGAACATAGAGCCGTGTAAGATCAGTGTGAAGGCCTCTGCAGTGACTTGCAGTGATTTGGCTAAAACCCTGTTGATGCCAAATGTTGATGTGAAAGTGTCAGTTTTGGCCACATTGTAAAACATTGCTTGTTGTTTCCCAGTGTTTTGGAACATTACTGTGATTACTGAGTAGAAATTTAATTTAGAAGGATTCATCTGGATGGCACAACCTTTATTTACCTCTGCAGTGACTTCCTCACAGATGTCATGGAGGGTAAGTGGCCACTGAGGGAGCACAACTGAGAGTACTGGCAGCCATGGGAATACGTGGAGAGTTGTGCTGCTTAACACTGTGATCCTGGAGCCCTGCTGTATATGTTATTGAATCAGCCTTATGATTTCTGAATTATAAAGGTGTCAGATTATTTTATTTTATTCTTACTAATGGGGGTAGTTTATCCAAAATATTAAAAGGATATTAAGGTCCTTGAAAGTATTGAGAGGTGGGCAACAAAGCTGGTACAGGGCAGGAAGGCATGTGCTGTGAGGAGAGGCTGAGGGCACTTGGGTTTCTCGTTTGGAGAAGGAAAGACCAAGAGATGGCCTCTCTGCTCTCTGCAACTTCCTGAGGAGGGGAAGCAGACAGGGGGTGCTGGCCTCTTTCCCTGGTAACTGATGACAGGACACACAGGAACAGCACAAAGCTATGCCAGGGAGGTTCAGCCTAGACATTAGGAAAAAATTCTTTAATGTGAGGGTGGTCAAACTTTGGAACAGGTTTGCTAATGAGTTATTTATTACCTCAACCCTGTCATGTTCAAAAGGCATTTGGACAGTGTCTTCAGTGATACACTTTAACTTCTGGTTAGTCCTGAAGAGGTCAGGCAGTTGGACTAGATAATATTGTAGGTCCCTTCCAAATGAACTATTCTATTCTACGTATGAAACTGTAAAATAATAATAATAATAAAATAATAAAATGAATAAGAATAAAAGAAATAATAGGAATCTTTCCTTTCCATTCCTTTCCTCCACCAATAATTATCTGACATAAAAAAAAAATTCCCCAGAATGCAAAAAACCAAAAACACTTCTCTTTGACTGCACATTTTTTTTCCCATTAGAAAAGAAGCTGAAAAATATTCTTTCATGACAAGATCAAGAAGAACACAGCTTGAAGAGAGAGAAGTAAGAAGTTCATCTAAGGTGTTAAAGCAGAGTTCAGATGCATTTGTTATGGTCCAGATCCTTCCTACTCCATCTAAAACCAGGGAGGAGGTCATTTGTTTAGCATCAAAGCAGTTGCTTACAGTTTACAGGGATGCAAATAAGAAGTGTCTCACTCTTGTAATTTAATGTCTTTGGTTTATTTTAGCTTAGTTATGTGCCTGGTATAAATCTCACCGCTAATTTCTTTTCACATTAAGCATAGCCCTGAGGAACTTGTTTTACAGGGAACTTAAGGCTTCGACCTTTGATCACAGCAACCCAACTTCTCACAACCCTGAAAACAAGTGTCTGAAAAAATGAAATGCGAACAACATGCACCATCAATATCAATTACTGCGTTGTTATGTGGTAAATTTCCCCCACAGGGGGTGAGCAATTCACTTGACGCGCTTGGCAAAGGGCTTGATTCTCCTCCCTGCTGGCAGTGAGGCGATGCTGGCATCTCTCTGTATATTTCATTGGAGTAAGGGAGTGCAGCATCAGACCCAAAGCCTCCATGAGCGCAGGGAAAAGCGGTTTCTGTCAGGAGAAGCTCTCTGCAGCCTGAACAGCAAGCTGCAATCTTTGAAGGGAAGACTTCAAAGAGAACAGCAGAAAAGAAACAATGTCTAATCTTCATACAAATGTGCTCTGGGGGCTCTGAAACTCAGATGCTTCCGAAGTTTAAGAATTAATTATCATTTGCCAGAAGCGAGCTTTATGCACAGGTAACCGGGATGGCAATCTGAGAACTTCAGGTGCCAAATTAATGGAATTATATCAAACTGATTAAAGCTTGATAAATCACCAGATTTCCATTTGGTGTACTTGCACATTTTTCAAATGTTTGATGTTATCTTGTATTGTTTACGTGGGATATATGACAGCAGCTACCAAAGTTTCATCTTTCAAAGGAGATTCTCAGAAATATTTTGGTATGAGAATTGACTTGCAGGTTCACATTAAAACAAGCAGCGTAGCAGGCTGGATTTTTGGTTCCCATAGAGCAACACAGCTCTTGACTTCTATTTACTGCAGCAAAAGAGAAAACTCTAAAACATTTGTCAGCTTCACAGCTGTATAAACAGTGAGGAGCACCGTGAACAACCAAAAGCAAAGCAGGGCTATTCTGATTCCTCTTTGCAGAAAGGTGTGTGTAAAACATCCCTCAGACCAGCTGAGGTGTCTGGGATATCTCCACACCTCACAGGCTTTATTGCATTTGTCCTCTACAACACCCTTTTGACTGAACATTCCTGTTACATCCATTTTACATCTGAAGTTTGAAGCGTAAAGAGGTAGTATGACCCTTAGTTGCAAGGCAAGCTAGTGGTGAAATAAGGAATTAAACATTTAAGTGTCTGGAGGACTCAGTTATGTGATGGAGTTATTGTGTGCAAGAAAGTGAATGATTTATTGTGAATACCTGGCCAGAAACCTTATCAGGTTGTGGTGACGTGTGTAGCTGAAATCCTCTGTTTACCACAAGCTGAAGGTGTGAACTTAGCTGGCTTGTGTGGCTCAGCTGCTGCACAGAAATACATTAAACCCCAATAACTTGTTTGCGCATCCCAGCCCTCTCTTCTGTAAAGCACTCTCTGCCTCTTGCCTTTAAAACTTCAATGAAAACAGTTGCTGCAGAAGCTTATGACAGCTGCACACTAAAAGGAACCAGTTCCCTGATATAAGCAATGGTTTTCAGATGTGAAGAGCTAAATCTGATTTACAATGAGAAAATTTCTCTTCTCTTATAAAGCCAGTGAGCTAAGTTACCTGTACAGCAGAGAAAAGGGATGAAAGGCAGAGATCAGGTCAAACACAACCACTTTGAGAGAATGAGTCTCCCAGGCAGGATTGCAATTGCTTCATTTTGTAGTTATAGCAGTATGACTTTCGAGGTTAGATGGAATTTGTCTTGATATTTGCCCACTAGCAATCAGAAAGCATCAGTGACTCCTGTCTCCTGATACATACAAATGCTTTGCACCCAGATAATTCACAGGTACGTTCTCTGTGCACCTCCAGAGTTGCTGCTGCTTGGGAATCACTGGCCACCACAGAGGCTCAAAATAACACAGGGGCACTGCATTATCCCATATTAGCATCCAGGAATATGCAATAGGACAGAGCTTGACCCTGGTGTTTCGTTACAGCGGGGCCATGTGTGTTTGTTTTCCAAAGAAATTTTCTTTCACAAACATTCAGAAAAATTTCAGGCAGGCTCCTCTTACTGGCTGTTGCAGCTCCCGGGACAACAAAACCAAAGGTAACGGGTGCTGCCTCTCCCCACCGAAATGGGAAATGTTGACATTTCAAGTATTTGTCTAACTGTGGATAGTTGACACAGCTTGTGAGAAATTACCCTGGGAGGAAAGGAGTCTTCCCAAACTCCTCTGCTTCCTTTGTGCTCCTCTCAGCTCCTGCTGGGTGTTCCAAGTGACCCCACCAGGAATGTCCCTGCCCCAGAGCAGGTCCTCCACCCTTCCTCGGGTTAACGTTGTCCTGCACACCTTCCAGAGCAGGGGACCGAGGGACATGCAGTGATGGGACCCATGGGGGATCTAAAATTGGCTGCAGCTCTCCTGGCATCAGTGTGGCCCAGGTGGGATAAAGTAGGCAGATGCTGGTACCCAAAGAGGAAACCTGGCTCAGAGTTATTTTTTTCCCACTGAGAGATTTTTGCTGTGTTTGTTGTAAGATTTTGGTGTCACTTATCGTGTGTCTGCTATAATGCATTGCCTGAGGCATAATTAAATTCAAAGGGCATGTCTGTGTTGAAAAGGAGGGTTGCAATTTGTTGGTGCTCAGATTTTTCATTAAAAACCAAGCAGCTTTTTTGACTGGCAGGGACAATGGTTATAGAAAAAAAATGATATTAGAAAAGAGAAGGGAAATGCTCTTCCTCCCTCCCTCCCTCCCTCCCTCCCTCCCTCCCTCCCTTCCTTCCTTCCTTCCTTCCTTCCTTCCTTCCTTCCTTCTTTCACAGAATCACAGAACTGTAGGGGTTGGAAGGGACCTCAAAAGATCATCGGGTCCAACCCCCCTGCCAAAGCAGGTTCCTTAGAGCAGGCTGCCCAGGTAGGCGTCCAGACAGGCCTTGAATATCTCCAGAGAAGGAGACTCCACAACCTCCCTTTTCTTCCTTCTTCTTCTTTTCTTTTCTTTTATTATTATTCTTTAACAGCTACCTACCTGACATTCCCACACTGTCTTGGAATAAAGCCCAGCATTTAAAAATAGCAGGATTGTAACAGAAAGATAAGGCAAAGAGAAGAGCCTTGATGTAGAGAAAGGTGTGGCAGGTGTTAGGTAGGGTTTATATATATATCTGTGTCTCTATGCACACAAAATCTACTTCTTTACAAAGGGGAAATATGTGTGAATGTATTTGCATCATCATCACATGAGAAATTTGCCTTTTCTGCTGAAGTTTCCCTGAAAGCTCAGTTAATTAGTTTTCATAACACCCATGGAGGCCGACATTAGTATCATCCTTATCTGCAGATGAGGAGATAGCAAAGAGCACAGAGGAAAGCGACCACAGAGAGATTAAGGAATTTCTACTACAGCAAATTCAATGTAGAGCTGGGAATTCATTCCAGCAGGCAAAACCCTAACCCCATTAAAAGCAATGGGAGTCTTGCTTAAGAGATGTCTGTATTTGGCAATTTTGCCTGCTTTGTTCGAACCAATCTGTTCTGTTCACAGTTATGTGTGTCCTGATGGTGCTTTCTGATGAAAACTGCACCTCTGATTGTCCAAAGCTTCTGAAAAACCCCAGCTGTGTCCCTCAGTCCCAGGACTTCAAAGCAGGGACTGAAGCTTTCTTTGAGGAACTCTATACCATGCATTTACATAGCTTGAAAAATAGTCAGGAGTTATAAGAGGAGTAATTTAAAATCTCTCTAAATGGAGTACTATATTCTCCCAAGCCAGCAGGGTCACAGGAACTGAAATTTTACATCCCAAATTGCTATATTTCACAGCAAAGTATTATCAAAAAATGGCTAGGGGGGCTGAGCTTAACAGATGAGCTAGATTTAAAATAGATTGGGCAAAGCCAGCTCATTAAATAAAAAATAATTAAAAAAGAAAAAAAAAAAAACTCTTCATTTTATAATGGCATCCTTGTCTTGTTTATATTCTCATTCCAGGGCAACATTTCCATGTTATTAGGGTGTTTTCAGCTCTTATTTTTAAGCTTACTTCATTAATGTTGGTAGAACACTTTGAAGTCAAAAATCTAAGTGCTAAGTGGTATCACTGACACACTTTCCAGGCAATGCTTTTGCCTTCCCAGAGGTCATGTGAAGCAAACGTGTCACACCTGCAAATGTGCACAAATTGCTGCTGGCAGCAGAGGGCCAGATTTCCCTTGAAACTCTTGCAGCAGCTGTGTGCAGGCTGCAAATGCCTAGAAGAGGATTCCTCTTGTTGGCAGAGAGCTGGCCTGCTGAGCAGGGGTCCACCAACTAGACAGTAAGTCCCAGGTCCTGCTGTGATGAACCCAGCAGTGAAGCAGCTATAGGACGCAACCTTGTCTGGTATTTATTGTCTGCAGGATAGAAGTCTCTAACAGTCACCCAGTGGCTTGCTGTTTGGTTCCAAGTCTCCAAAATTTCTTATTTCCCAACGAGTGTCATGGTCTGAGAGGTGCTGGGAGGAGCACAACACATGCTGGCCTATGTGGGGTGGGCAGCTGGTGGAGTTGCTGGAGTGTTTTTGAACATGGGAACTGCTTCATGGGGTTGTCCACTGCTGCTCTGCAGTGTTACTGAGCATCAGGCTTTGCTGCTTACTTGCCTCCAGTCTGCAGGATCGCAGAGCAGGTCACCGAAGCCATATCCATGGAGGATGGTGTCTACATTCTGAAGGCCTGTTTGGGAAGTCTGTGACATCCAGACTAATTCTGAAAACCTGTTGCTGCATCTGTGTCCCTGCCACTTGTATCCCTTTCCCATTGCCCCAGGGCTTGTGAACACAGGAAGGAACCTGTCTATTGACCTCGGGGCACACTTTGGACAGGCACATATCTGCCTGAGGAGAGCAAAGTGGAAAGTTGTCATTGTGCTTTATGGCAGCCTTCCTGCTAAACCACAGTAATACAGATGCCTTGCTCTCCCCCAGATGTGATTTATTACCTTGTCATATTTCAAAAGCTAAAGCAGGTTGAGCTCGATCAGTGTTTAGATGGAGAAGTCTCCAAGGAAAACACAGGAGTTAGAGGAAATGTTCCCTGAGTCAGAGCTGGGGCTATAATCCAGCGTGGTGTTAAAGATGTTGCTTTTGGACTGATTGTAAAATCAATGTATTGGCCACTGGTGGTCTGTGGGGAGGGAATGTAATACCTAACGTGACTGGACGATAGCTGCCAGGTATTTCTTTGCTTCAAGGGTCAGCCCTACAGCAAGTGTAAATTGGATGAATGGGAGATGAATCTGGCTGATTGCTTTCTCCGCTGTCTTGTTATAGGGACCTGGAGGCTTGGTTGTTTTTCTTTGTCCTCTCCCTTTGTATTTTACATAATTCTTTAAATTGTACAAAACCATACAAAATACAAGAACGGGGAAACATTTAGTGGAACAAATTTGATTTTTTTTTTTTTTTTAAAAAAAGCTCCCAGCTTCTAGAAATTCATAGTTTAAGGATTATCACAAGGCTGTTTCTGCTTACCACTGTGGATTATGTGAACCTTATTTTTCCCTCATCACTCACACAGAGGTATGTGAAAGCTCAGGCCGTTCAGCACTGTTTGCAAGGTTGGATTTATTATCTACCAGGTTCTTATACAGGGCAAGTGCTCTGTATCTGACCCTCAAAAGATAGCCAGCCACATCTGTTCCCAGTAGCTGTGTAGATGTTGTGGTTAAGATCCTGGATTCTGCTCGCTGGAGCCCTGTGACATTGCATTTTTCCCAGTGAAGTGCATGTGCTGATTATTTGTTACGTAGTTTGTTTGAAACAGTTCCAGTCAAAGAACATAGATGTTTCCCTTCTGCTACGCAAGATACACACATGTATCCCTTTTTTATTCCAAAAAAATAAATTGGAAGAACACTGATGTGAATTAAAAGAGATAAAATAAACAACTTCATCCATGCACCAATCTTGTCCCCTCATTTTTAAATAAATAGTTTTCCTTTATCTATCCTTCATTTGTAGCACTTTTTCTGATGGGACCATGGAATTCAGATTCAAATGCTCTGTTTTCATCTTCTGTTTTTGTGTCCCTGGTTTAAAAACCTGAAATTTGAGGTAGGAAGGGTGATACATAATCCCATAGTAAGATCAGCAAAGCATCTGGAGCATCTCTACCAACTTTGTTAGTTGAGGTGGCCATTTCAAGAACGAACTGATCGCACACCTTTGAGGACAGCAGGGTGTTTAGGAACCACTGATGCAGATGCTCTGTGACTGTAGTAATTAACTGTGCCTGGGAAATTAACTGTGCCTGGGAATTAACTGTGCCTTGCTGTCCCCTTGCTGGGAAAGCAAGGCCAAGATAAGCACATTACAAACCATTGTTGAGAATACAAGTGCTTTGAAGAGAGCACTGAAAGGACTTTTGCTTTAGAATACAAGAAAGTATGTAATGTGAGATTTCTTGAAGGGGAAGATTATGATTTACTTGGGCATCTCTATACAGGCTTAGAAGCAGTGTGTGGGAATATTTCACAAATTGTTTAGGAACACGAACCTTTGCAGGCAGGACTGCACCCAAGTCCAATATTGACCAGCAATTTGTCTCAGAAAGAGGCCAACACAAGATACTAGAGGGGATGTTACAAGAGAATTTGTGGAGGCTGTTATGTTTTCACAAGTGGGGGAAACATCTTCCTAATTTCTGGTTATTGTTGTTGCTGCTATTATGTGTAGATTTAATTTCTATCATTAGGATAAAAAAAAAAAAATGAACAAAGAAGTACATAGTTCAGGCTCTAGATATCCTTGTCCAAACCACAAAATGCTTCTTCCTAATCATATACTGAATGACCAGAACCAAGCCAAAAAATCTGAATTCCACCCATGCTGTTAGTTATTCCAGTCCAAAATAGATTCCCATAGTCTGCTTCAGCTCACTGATGTAAAAATGACCACCTTTTTTTTCTAGCCACACAGCAGCCAAGCCACACGGGAGTCTGTCTGGTGGTTTTAAATGAGGTGCAGGCCTTTCTCTGTCTGTCATGCCAGCATATCAACACCAAAGCCCCCAGCAAGTTGTTTCTCCTCTCTGTGCTTCTGTGCTGTCTCTACAGAGCAGAGAAACTGACACTTGCCTGCTTTGAAAAGCAATCTGATTGATAGCCATGGCTAAAAAAAATCAACTATAGAACATAGCAAAGAGATTGTTTTGTAGGATTATCAGCTACACCACTGAAATTGCATGAAACCACCCACAAATCTCTTCCTTAGACAGAGTAGAACAGTCACCTCTATGTAAAACTTCTCCTTATGTTCCTCCTGCAGAATTAAACTGAACATTTTCATTATTATTATTACACAAAAAAGACACCTGATGCTCCCCCTCAAAGAAGAAGAAAGAAAAAAGAGAGAAAACAAAAGGAAAACTAGAAACCCCACAGCCACTTAAAATTTACCGTGGTCATATCCCTGCTGAGCTGCAGTGGAGGCAGTGCATTTTCACTGGAAATTACTATGGCTGGCATGTCTGCCTTGGTTTTGAGGATAGTGTTTTCATGTTCTTTTCCTTTCTTCACCAGCTTTCTTCTCTTTTGTCTGCCTGCCTCTTTCCCATTTCTTTCACGGTCGCTATTTTTGCTCTGAGCAAAGAACTCAGTCGTGCTCTCACCCTCTCATGGGCTCTGTGTACACTTGAGGTCAGGCTAGCAAACCTGGAGCCAAACTTTGGATCCTTCCCTTGCCTTTTTTATACCCTTCTGCCCTAGCACAGTTTTCTATCTCCCCTTCCCAGGCGTTCCCCACTGCATCTTGCCATGCTCCCAAAGTGGCACCCAGCAGCTAGCTCATCTGGCTGGAGATAGCTCAGGTGCTGTTGGTGGTTCCAATGCAGAGCTCCTCATGGACACTGCATCAGTCATTCCTTTCCCCTCTGATGTATTTCATCCATTTCATCCACATAATTTTCAGGGAAAAGGACAGTCTGTCACTCTGTGTCATTACCCACTGTAGCACAACATGGGTCCCCTGTGGCTCAAGGCACCATATGCTTCTTTAATATACACAGTCATTCTGATGTGCCCTCACATTTTTCTGAATTTGCTTCATTCTTTTGTCCCTCTTCCTCCTCTACCTATTGTTCTTTTAATGCTGTCTTCCACTGTGGTCCTTATTCCCTTTCCCCACGCTCTCCTTGCCCTCCTCTAGGGCCATGCTGCCAAGCCTTTGGCAGCTGTCCTGGGGCAGGGCTGGGGCTAGGGGCCAGCAAGGGGCTGCCAGGAGGGTTTCAGGCCACTTTGGCCCCTCTCCCTTTGGATGGAGCGGGGTTTTCTATGCCTGATCCTAAGTGTGCAAGGAGATAAACAGAAAAAAAGAGGCAGAGCTTTCTAAAGAGCTTGACAGTGGTGACATGTTTTGTAGAAAAGGCTGCATGAGCAACAGGGAACAAACCTTGCTGGAAGGAGTATTTAACATCTGGTGTGCATAGTCTCATTCCTTGGAGGTCTACAGTTATTTTGTCACCTTTTTTTTTTTTCCTTTTTTTTTTTTTTTTCTGGCTTGCATTTTCATATCTGCCCTAATATGTGTATTTATTTGTTTATACTTTTCTGCATTTCTGTTCAACCCTTATTCCTACCATTCCCATCAGCATGGTCTGCTGCTTCAGTTCAACCAGTGTTCCTATAATCCCTTGATTGGGGTGCTCCAATGAGGCAACAATTAATTCCTGTATCTGTAATTTGTTTATCTTCTTCTATAGAGTCTTAGAACAAGCCTCGGGAGAGAGATATAAATGATGAATGCAGGTTAATAACACAGGAGTCTGAGGAAAATTGCATTACGATGGCACAGCAATAATGGGTATAAAAACAACTGAAGCATGTGCTATATCATAATATTTTCATTGGTAATATACATTGTAGTTTGTGCTAAAAATCTGAAACTTAAAAGTGCTAAAAGATCTCCAAACTGCTACTGAGAAGATGATTAGGCAAATTATTCCCAGTTGTTACAACAGGTGAAAAATATAAGCAAAATGGGTGATTGTCATTCCATTTAGTTTTAACCATGCAAATAACTGTAACCTAATCACCTATGCCACCTGGGCTCCCTCTCTCAACAGTGCAGAGAGGCAGGGACCTTAGGGGAAAGAGATTCAGCCCCTCCCAGCAGAAGTACTTAAAATTAGGATAGCTGAAAAGCTTATCCCTCCCCTAACTGGAGAAGTCTAATTTCATGTAGGTAAGATATTTAACCCTTCCAATAGCTACACTTTGGAGCTTCCTCCTTCTCCAAGTCATTTTTTAAAAATTGGCCTAAGATCGCCATGGTGTGACTAGGATTATTACAGTTATTTGTGGTTTCTGGTATCATGAAATGCAGATGAGACCCTTTTTATTTGTTTAATGGAGGTGGCTGATAGATTTTGCTAGATGCACTATAAAATCTCTGACAGATGCGAGATGTTGGAAGCAGGCTGACACAGCTATATCAGCTGCTCAAAATGCTTAGGATGCTCAAAAACCTATATATCATATTTGTAAACATTGTGTGTACCTGCATGAGCCTAAGGGGAAGTTACCCGTGTGAGCTAATATCACATAGGGGTTTGAGAACAGCTTATGCAAATCTAGCAGGCAAGCAAATGGGAGAAGTCTTGCCCTCTCATGATCAGTTTATCGTTCTGCTTTAATATGTCAAAAAGAACTGAAAAGAAGTGAAGTGGGAAGTGGTCATGCCAATATGAAGAGGGACATCTGCTTCACTTTGTTTGACAAGCCAACAGAATAAGAGCATCATCTTTGGAGCATAAACTGCACAAGTGCATAGGGCATTGCATCCAGCAGTCACAAGCCAGAATACCTTATGTGTTAGGTGTTGTGGAGATGTAGGTTTTACTATCGTCGTGGGATATGTTTCTACTAAAATATTTTAGCACAAATAATGTTGATGTTGTGTTTGGGAAAGATAGCATGAAGATGAATCGGGTACATTCTTGGGTGAGAGGTGCACTTTCCTAGGAAGTCAAAAGTGCAAAACCCCCCTTCAATGAACTTGCATGAGATAATGAAAAAGAAGGCACTGTAAAAACACTTAATTGAAGAAAAATTCTTAATCCATATCACTGTCTGCTCTTCCAAAGCCTTAGTCAGAAATATGTCTGAAACTTTGCTTGGAAGACTGCTTTTCTTTCTTCTTGCTTGCTTGCTACCTAATTCTCAACAACAACAAAATTACAATTTTCAACCAGTGGTCTCTGAATCCACCTAGGTATGAGATCTGATTTCCTAACATTCAAACTTTTCTACTTTTATGAGAAAAGCAACCCTAAAGCCAACAGACTTACAGCAGAATCTGCAACCACAGTGGTCAATAGGAATGGTTTAGTGAAGAGGAAAAAAAAGTGACAATGACTGGTATAAAAGTAACATTTCTTAACACAAGAGAAAAAGCATCAAGATTTCCATGGCCTTTTTTCAATTTAAATGGAAACCCCCTGGTTGATGGAGGACAACCTACACTTATGTCAAGAACGACTGAAAGGCAAAGAAGCTCGATGACAACAGGCTGACACTGTCATTGCCCAAAGAAAGTAGCACAGAAAGTGCTGAACTGAAGTCAGACTTGCTAAACTGATCACTGGGAATTGGAGACTTAGACTGGCCTAAATCTCTAACCTGGTGTGTGAGTCATGGCTCTTTGCTCTGGGAAGTTGGAGACCTGAAATCCTATCATTAGCCTTGATGACAGGAAAAAGAAGCAGAGGGCTGGTGAGGGACAGGTAAAGAGGGGAAAGTGCTGATTGTCTTATTTTTTTTTATTTTTTTTTATTTTTTATTGCAACAATAAATATAGCAGGAGCCTTTGCAAATTGCCAGCCAGCTGTTTTTAGATTACCATGGCATCTATTTTAGCATAATGTAAATTTTGGGTTATTTTATTATACAGCAGGATGACTGGCCCATTGAAGGAATTGTGTTAGATTTGCTACAGCTATGTCAGATACGACATCACCAGCCAAGTATTAAAAATACGAGCACATTAAAGGTATTGAGAATTCTGATTGATCCAGTGCTCTATGCAGGTAAGCCTGCAAAGTGTGTTTTCTTTTACCTGACTTGAGTTTGCTCAGTGGAATAACAGTCTGTGAGCTAAAAATAGCCTGTCAACAGCAAACAACAGCCAGATTTCTGTGAGGCATTGTCTGTACTCCTCACTCACTCTGCACATTGAACTGCTGTACGTTTCTGTGGCAGGTCAGTGCAAGGAATTTGTGGAAAATATCCAATGGTGAGTTAAAAGGTGGATAGGAGATCAAAGGTTGTCTGCTATGCTTAATATCTGTGGTATTTCTCAACTCACACAACTGATCCAGGGGGGTTGGATGCAATGATCTTTTGAGGTCCCTTCCAACCCCTGCAGTTCTGTGATTCTGTGATCCAAACCAAGCCAAATCATCCAGAAAAATAAATAAATAAATAAATAAAAAATCGATCGTTCAGATGAAACCGATGATCTGTGGGAACAATTAGGCAAAATCCATATCTTTGAGTAAATCATGGATGGGGGCATTGAAACCACAGAGCTCAGACGTATGGTACAAGCCAAACATAAAACTTTACAAAACAACAGTCTTTGACATCATATTAATAATGTTTAGCTGCTTGTTTATCTGTATATTGTGGAAAATATGACCTTAACTCTTTCAATTCATTACACTAGCCTCTTTTTAAAAATATCAGTAAAATCCTTAATGTTCTCCCCAACTTGATTTGGTTGAATCTGACATTTGTCAAAGACACATGTCCAGTATCATGAAATGTCTAGCCTAATATTCATGCATTATTTTAAACACAACTTGATATTAGAAATGACTAATTTTTAGACATGAGTTCTGTACCTGTAGTCATTCATTGACAGTCGGGATTTATTTTGAACCTATGTTAACTTTAAACTGGAGCAGTTTAGTAACTGTTTGGACCTAGTAATGAGTCATGAAGATAGCTGTTTCATTGTTCTGTAAGTATTTATGATGGATTTAAGCAGTAAATATGCAGCCTGGATGAGACATTAAAATTTTATCTATGGAACCAGCTCCTTTGGTCTATCTAGATACATCTGTGACCACAAGTCAGTTAGCACTGGTGGATTTGAGAATTCAAAGGATACAAAAAGATAAGTTGGTCTGCTTCCCTGCTCTTTGTAGTGCTGTAACTCAAAAGTTATTCAGTGAAAATCAGCAGAGATCCCTCGAGTTTATGCTGGAGAGACATTTTCAGTTGTAAAGACATTAACAAAAATGAACACTCCAAACACAGCAGGAATCTTCTAATACTAAATTCCAATTTATGTAATGCAGTTGCAGAGAAGAAAAATTAAATAATCAAACTGACCAGTGCAACGGCGTCATCCCTGAAAGCTGGTACTGGGAAACAATACTACTGAGGCAGGGCTATGTGCACTGCCAGTTCAGGTCCAGTCGCTGCCTGTAACGTAAATTGTGGTCTGTCCCCTTAATATAGATGTTGATTGAAAGGAGTGTGTGTCTTTACTACAGTCTGTTGATACAAGCACAGAACATAGGTTAAAGTAGTTAAAAGGGGGAAAAGTCCACCACAAACATGAACCCTAAAATACAGCTACAACCCAGTCCATGAGGACTGAAAGATTGCACATCCTCTTGATATTCAGCAGGGAATTCACTTGCAATTGTTGCTAATACCTGGTTATGCTACACAAAGTCAGAAGGACACCCTTAAACTAATAAGTGGTAGAATTTGAATATGTAAAAAAAGGAACCATATTAACCCAAACCTAAGGAAGTGATTCTATTTTTGACTGTGATGAAGACACGTTTAGCAAATGATATATGTTATAACACCCCGGTCCTGATCCTGCTGATAACTTTGTCTTTGTGGGTTTAAAGTCAGCTGGCTTAGTTAGAGGAGAAAATCAAGTGGGTGGTGAAATCTCTGCAAGATTATGGTATATGGGAATCTCCAAGAAGCCTTGACAGTTCCCGGAAAGACTTCTGCTAGCTCTAGATGAGCCAACCCTAGAATGAGAGACACTGAGAAGTGCAGCAAAGGAGGAATAATAAAAGGTAGCTTTGAGAAGAAGGGGCACACAAGGGAAATCACGAGAATCTGCTCCTGGGGTCTATAAGACTCATGCTGTTTTATGCAGAAGGGGCAATGTATAGCCTTTTATCTGAGAGCTTCAAATGCATGACAGTTTTTAACAGAGAAGACAGCAAAGGCTAAAGAAAGAAAAGAAAGAACTCAACCCACCAGTCACTGAATTTAAACTAAACTAAACTCTGGTGAACCCTGTCAGGGAATCTGTGTTCAAAAATGAAAACAAGAGTCCTGAGGTCTCAGGATCTCCTGACTCAAGGAGGAAGAGCAGGTATTTATGATACTGCACACGCCTCTACGTGAAAACCTGGAGTATCACAGAAGTCATTTTCTGACAACATCGCTTGGAAGGAAGTGTATTTGCTTTAATTTGTGCAGTGTAACCTCCTCCACACTCAAATCACAGAAGCTCTGAGCCTAATTCAGCTTTATGAACAGGAAGCAATGTTTTAGTTTAAGAATGTTAAGTTTTTGGCTTAGTAAATCACTAGTTCAGTCCTTATTATAACTAAGATGAAAGTTATCACATATGCGTGGTATGTAAACTGAGAAGATATTTCACATTTGCATACTTTAATATTGGACCAGAGTGTTGACAGCGTGAGATTATTGGAAGAATAAGTTAGTATTTTGAGAAATTTTTGAAATGATTATCTTTCAAATTAACAAGATCAAGATGAATAGTGTGCCTAGGCTTGAATACTTGCCAGGTTTTCTAATATATATATATATTTTGCCTCACTTCAGCACAGTTTTGATTTGTCATTCCTGAAGATTATGAATATGTAATTCAGAGACCAACTGATTTTAAAGGCATACAGGCCATAATGACCTTCCAGCTTGATTGTTTGCATAAGGCAAGCCAAAAGACTTATCTGGATTAATTCCCACTCCAAATCTAACAGTTTATCACTAAGAGTTTAAGAACTGTTGGACTAAGTTAAAGCAAAGGTCCCTGAAGCCCATGTCTGACAGTATTCAGCCTCTGACAGAGGTTATCAGTGTACACTTAAGGAAGCACAGGTGTAACAATGGACATACAGAGTGATCCTTTTAGTAACATCCTTTTCATGATGTTTTAAGAAACATGCCATATCTATTTAGAACTTTCAGATGGTAGGAAGTCCCCATGACCTTATGTATTGGGTTTATGTGGCAAGTTTTGGTAATGGGGGGCTGCAGCGGTGACCTCTGTGAGAAGAATCCAGAAACTGTCCCATGTCAGATTAGAGCCAGCTCCAAAAGGGACCTGCTACTGACCAGAGCCGAGCCAGTGAGCAATGCTGGCTGTGCCTTTGGGAAAAAAGACTTAAGAAAGGGGAAAAAGCTGCTGTGCAACAGCAGCTGGGATAGAGGAGTGAGAACCAGCCCTGCAGACGCCAAAGTCAGTGCAGGAGGGCAGGAGGTGCCCCAGGAAGGCAGCAGCAGTTCCCCTGTGGCCTGTGGAGAGGCCCCTGGTGGAGCAGGCGGTCCCCCTGCAGCCCATGGGTCCCACATGGAGCAGATCTCCACGCTGCAGCCCCTGGAGGAGCCCCTGGTGGAGCAGGTGGATGTGGCCTGGAGGAGGCTGCAGCAAATGGACAGCCCCCGCAGGAGCAGGCCCCGGGCCGGAGCTGCAGCCTGTGGAGAGGAGCCCACGCAGGAGCAGGGGGTCTGGGGGGAGCTGCTGCCCGTGGGGGACCCGTGCTGGAGCAGTTTGCTCCTGACGGATGGACCCCATGGTACGGAGCTGTGTGGGAGCAGTTCTTGAAGAGCTGCTGCCTGTGGGCAGCCCCGGCAGGCTCAGTTTGGGAAGGACGGCATCCCGTGGGAGGGACCCCATGGGGAGCAGGGGCAGAGAGGGACCGTGAAGGGGCAGAGGAGATGAAGCATCAGGGACTGACCACAGCCCACATTCTACATTCCTCTGTGCTACTCGGGTGGAGAACATAGAAGAGTGTGGATGTGGGGAAGGTGTTTTTAGTTTGCTTTTAGTTTCTCAGTGCTCTACTCTGTTAGTAGTAGGCAATAAAATAAATTAATTTAATCTACCTTTACTGGATCTGTTTTAGCTATGACAGGAATTGTTGAGTGATCTCCCTGTCTTTATCTCAATTTGTGAGCCTCTCCCTTCCCCCCCTCCCCCCCCCCCCCCCCCCTTTTTTTTTCTTTGTATTTTCTCCCCCGTTCCTTTTTTAGGAGGGGGAGTGAGAGATCATTTGTGGAGTTCAGCTGTCCAACTGGGCCAAACCACCACACCTTCATTAATCTTTTGCTTACACATGTGGTAAAAGTTCAGTCTCAGTGGAAAGGCAAACACTAAATTCTGGGAGATAAAATTCCTTTTGTAGGATAAATATCATCAAATACTGAAGACAATTTCTTAGGGAATCAGACACACTTTGCCTTCCTCCTATGGAGGATCTTGCATTGCAGAGATTTATTTATTTATTTATTTATTTATTTATTTTTTTTTTGAAAGAGATGCAGAGCTGTGGAAATAAATAGGGGAGGACAAACTAGCAAAGACCAGAGAAAAAACAGCAGCACCAAGTTTTCCTCTCCCGCTGATGTGGCAATTCTTATAAGGTCAGTTACACAGTCAGTTTCAGTCATGCAAGAAACATGGATAAAACTGAGGCTGGTCTGCAAGAATCCTGCAACAGACATTTTGATGAGATTATTTTAGCCACACAACCACATTATATGTACCTATATCTGATATACTTATTCAGATGTCCCTTTACAGTTAGTTTATAGATTTAAAAAAAAAAAAGACATGATTCTTGTCTTCTTATAGTAGGTGTCTATAGTAAGTTAGTTGAATTACTCCTTAAAAATATAATTTTCCTTCTTATCATGTAATATGATTTTCTAAAGATGTAGACCTCCACACTATGACTGTCTCTCTCTTCACTCTGTCTGCTGAAATAAATCCCACACTGAGATGTTTCTTTTCTTTGATTTGAACAAAGAATGAGATTATTCAGTGAAGTGACTAAAAGAAGTCCAGATGCTTGGATAGGCACAGAAGTGAAGGCCAAGTGCAACAAATTACTACATATATTTTCTTTTTATTGTTCTCTCATTTTCTCTTTCTCCCTCTCTCTCTCTCTCTCTCTCTCTCTCTTTTTTTTTTTTTTTTTTCCCCTCAGAAAGTTGAAAACCTGATGAAAAAGGAGGCAGTGGAAAGAGACTGCTTCTTCTTCCAGATAGCTGAGTAGAACTCAAGGCAGTTTTGGTCTTTTTGAGGGTTGTGAAGTAAATTAAAGACTACCCTAATTGTTGGTATTAATCACAAGCATAAGGATTAAAAATAAATACATGTATCTGTTTTGAAGTGGAAAGTACCACTTGACTTCTTAGAAAAACGTTTAATGTGATATAGGTCTGAAGTATCTGAGACGAAATGCAACTATTTGTTTAACCACTAGGAATTCATAGGAACACTGAATGACGTGAAGTTTAGACCTGAAGGCAAAATAATTAACATAGTTGTGCAATCAGCTGAGCCTTTACAGTCACACTCCACACACTTGCCTGGGCTGGAGTCACACATGACCCCAAGGGCTCAGGGCACAAGGTTCCCAGGACTACAGACAGCGGGAAGCTTGTGGGCAAGAACAAGGAGACAACTGCCTACGTGCCAGGCACAGATCCAGATCATATTGTACTCTCTACAGGCCTAAATATCCCCCAGCACAGTGTAGTTTTACTCCAGAGGAATGTATCTAAGCTGAGAAAATAAGCCTGTTTTGTAGTTTCAGGTATTCTTTTCTGGATGTCACTTTGAAAACTGACACGGGTGCTAGGAACTAGAGAGGACCAGCTCCTGAAGATGATGGAGACTGAAAAGAACTGGGTAAGCAATCTGTCCATAGACTGAAAGCTACTACAAAATTTGTGATAGGCAAGTGCTTTGGAAACATCTGAAGGATGTCAGTAAGCTGTGTGCCTGGATTCTGCAATGAAATAAGACGATTAGACAGAGGAAGAGGTTTAGGCCCTAAAGCATTGCTGGCACTATCAACCAGCAATGAGTACCATAGGTATGGAAAACTCTGCACATATCCTTGTGCATCAAGCAGGCAAAGGTCATTCCCTTCCTCTCAGCAGGAAGAAAATGACACAGATACCAAATGGAGGCTGAACATGGGCCAGAAAAGTACTGTAGAGCTCTTAGGGAAGAGATGCCCACCAGCCTAAGGTTTAGCCGAAGCTGCCTCCAAGTATTACAGGATCACAGGCTGAGGCTGGAAGGGACCTCTGGAGGTCATCTGGTCCAACCCCAGCTCAAGCATGGCCACCTAGAAGAGGTTATCTGAGGACCAAGGCCAAGCCTTAGTGAAGAACAATGAACAAGGAGGATGAAGTGTTACCAGTAGCTGTATAGTCAAGAAGGGATGTGAGCTGATTGTTTTTCTTTTCAATACTCAATTTAGAAAGCACAGTGACTATTAAATCATCTGAGTCAATCTAAGGGATTTAACCACTTTTCTTCTTCTTATATTGATCATAGCAGAAAAATCCATTCATAGAGAAAAGATTATCAGAGAAAAATAGATGTTTCTGTCATTTTCAAGACCTTTTTTATCACCCCCTTTTCACCAGCAATAGCTTTTTACTACCTTTCAATTTTATTTTCAAGTACTATTATTTCTTTTAACAAACATTGAGTCCTTTACTCTAATAAAATCTAAATATTTTCCTTAATGAGCATAAGAGAAAACAATGAATCATGCTAATCATTTGTTGGAACCATCACACAGCTAGAATTCAGTACCATCTAGAAAGTACTTAATGCACAGGCTAAAGTTCATCATCTCATGAAGGAGCACACAAGATTATTTAGTTCTACAGCCACCAAATTCTTTTCTCTCTTTCAGAAAGGACTGAGCTACCTATGATTGTGCCAACAAACAAACTAACAAAAACCAGAGAATCAAGTGCTTTTTTTTGGAACACTTATTCTTACTTTTTCTATTCACACTGCACTAATTGCACAAGTGGTCTAAAATGTGTCTTGGTCTCAGATTTTTATTTCTTGTACTAAAAGACATAACAGAATATCCCTGCAATTGGTGATAAAAAAACAAACAAACAAACAAACAAAAAACACTTAGGGCTCTGTTGTTCCATAAGCATTATTTTGAATCTTTTCAGGATCCAGTGACAATGAATGTTTCACGGCTTAGTGGCTGATTCAGCTGACTGGAAATTCGAAATGAGAAGTTGTCCAGTTTCAGAAAACTGACTGAAACTCACAATCTTCCAGATTGTATCATCAGTTTAAGTTTCATCACAGATGTGGCCAGAAGACATTGTAACTAAGCTGCATCAAGTTCAGGAGGTGAGAAATTAATAGGGATGATGAAAGGAGAACTTTGGCTGCAGTCATTAACTAAGAAGCAATTAACTTTAACTGTAAAAATAAATGTTATGGGTAAATGTTATGGAAAACTTTCTGATCATAAACATAACGTGATGCTAGGACATTTTGCCTGGACAAGTTGTAGAGTCTCCTCCACCAGAAGTTTTCCAGAAAATATTCATCGATCTTCTGCCAGAAATAACACACTACTCTACTTTGGGGCAGGAGATGGAATGATTTTCTGTTGTCTCTTCCAACCTTATTTCTGTTGCACAACCCCCATATTTCCCATATTTACAAGCTGTCTCTATCCTTGGATCTATAATAGTGCAGTTACATTGATTTACACCACTTGTGGGATTGGGATAACATGTTGGTGACTCATGTTCTCACGCTATCAACTCCTCAGCAGCTTCCCACTGGTGACGACCAAGGTCAAGAGTCAGAGTGCAGTATCCAGTCCCAATTAAACAGGCTTGTGAGCATATACGAAGGTAACACTTTATTGTAATGCAAGGATTTTGCTGCTAATTCCTTCTTACTGCTTGTGTAATTGTATGGAAAGCAAGTAGGCTGACATTTGAAAACTTGAAACTGCAGATGTTATTGATCTCTTGAAGCTATTAAATGATTGAAATGCAGTACACCTGACAAATTGAACAGCATTGCCATTTGGTGTTACGTGGAGCAGCTGCATTGACTTTGTTGCTAATTTATCACAGTCTAGGATTTGACCCACTGAATCCTGAATTAAATTTTTATATGTTCGTGAACTATTTATACTGCATAAGAAATCAATATTTTTTTTTTGTTGTTCACCTGATTTAGGATGAATGAAAGGAATATCTCATGAATATCTCCATATTCTCCAGGGTCAATGCAGAGGGGACTTAACTGATGAAAGATACAGTAGATTTTGAATAGAAGAAAAATTCCAGGGTAGGAAAGAAAGAGTGTAATTTAGGCTAAATATCTTTTCTATCAATGATATGAATAATGCATATTTTACAAACTAATGACAAAACATAATGTCTTTTCAGAAGACATATAATTCTATATCTCTCTTTAAAAAAGATTTTTTTTAAAAAAAAAATTGAAAAATCTCCTCTTTCTGATTTTCTTTGCATTTTGTATGAGCTATAAAACCTCCAAGGAGTTATTTGAATTTCAATACTGTCTTACATTTTTATTAAAATATACTCTAACCCTGCTTCAATAATTAACATGAAGATAGGGCCCTTATTTCTAAAATCTCTCAGTAATTTCAGAATTTCCTTAAGTATACTTTTGATTAAATAATTACTGGGTAGCAGTATTAACAATTTATTCATGATAGAGAGCATATCAAATTTCCTTACTTATAATTTTGTAGTTTATGCATTTGCCAATATGTTTTACAAGTATTTATTGCAAGATGCTGCCTTGAGTTAATAATATAAAATACCTACTAGTTTCATAATCAGCACTGCAGTGCAGAAAGCATTAGAGTTACAGTAGTTCTGCATTGACGACACCAATAGATTTACTGTATTCATTTCCTTATGCAAATATTCCAATAACATGCATTACTTTAGGATCTTATATAGTGTATTGCCTACACGTGAGGGTATCAAACCTTATGCAGGCTAGACTTTAAAGTTGAGAGTGCAAGTCGCGTTGTTCCTTTATTTTTTGTTTGTCTGTTCTTCTAATATTATAGTTCATTTAATGTTGGATTTTGTAGACACGTACACTTCTGCACTTACAGTAAGAGGTAGAGATAGCTAATGGTCTTTACATAACAGGCTAGATTGTCATCTATACTGAAGATAATGCAGAATGCTGCTGCTTCTAGAGGAGAGCAGGGGCTGAATAAACACTCATAATGAGTTTGTGTGCAAATTAAGCAGAATAGGCATGTGTTGTATGCATACATGTATGCTCTGCCTCTTCATGACAGAGCTTGCTTTTCCCCAGCAGAACAGCGTTGTTTTCTTGCTTGCTTGCTTAGGGAGATAGATGTTTGCCATATGGAATATTCTCATGTAAGATGTTCAGGTCACCTCTAGAAGGAGGTTGATCTTTCTGATCTTTCTTTTCTATTACCCAAACAAGGACCAACTTTACTTAAATCTTATCTAACTCATGTCTTGGCTAACTTGTTTTTAAGCACCTTTGGAGATGGGAACTCCCTAGACAACCCATCAATTTATTCTTCACTCTCCTTACAATTAAAAGCTTTTCCTGAGGCCTAGTCTTCTGTGTGATAACATCAGCCTGTGACTTACAGGTGATAAGTCCATTTTTCCACACCTCTAACTCTTTTTCTTGCCATTCTCTGGACTTTGTCTCTGTTCCTTCTATTTCTTCTTGAAACAAAATGCTCAAAAATGGGCACCATATTCCAAATGTGTCCCTAACATTCATGAGTAAAGAATAATGTTTACATTCCAAATCTTGCAGACAATATTCCTGTTTATTCATACCAGTAGGAAAATTGTATTTTCCACAACAATATGATATGGTATAGAGTCATGCTCTGCATCTGATCTGCTTTATATACATTTCTACTGAACTGTTGCATGACCTGTTGCTCATCTTCCCCTATTTGCAGTAATGTGAGTAATTTTAGAATGAGTCTACCTTTCTTCAGAATTTATTTTGTGAATTTGATTCTGGCAATCCTGAAGTGTAGCTGATCTGAAAATAAAACACACCAACGTTCTTTTCTTTAACTTGGAAGACATGATAATCAAGTCAGGTACCAATAGTTCTACGTATCTGGCGAATGGCCAATTACACATCAAAATAATGTAAAAATAATACAAAATAGTAACCAGCTCTCAGCAATCAATTTTAGAACAATTCTTTTGGGTCAGGTGCAATCAGGAGAACTTTCATAGGACTATAGATAGAACTATGCATAATTTTGCAGAAGGATTTTAATTAAACATGGAGAGTAGATGGAATCAATACAGATGGAGAATGCATTCACGTTAATCTTATTGAAAGAGTTTAAATTTTATTTTAGGAAAAGATCAGTACAGAGAGTTCCAATCACATCTTGAATTCCTTCTGCTACTGCTGTCATGGAAGTTTTGCTTGAGAAAGGACTATAGGATTCAAGACCTGCATGTCAAGTAAATTCCTTTGTTAATAAGTAAATGTAGGTGAATTAATACATGCAAATGAATTTTGGCAGGGATAATAATGGAAACAAATAGAAAAAAAATATTAAATGGATTAACGCATTTAATCGGTCTTAGGTTGTCTAATGAACAATTAGCCTAGTATTTAATCCTCCTCGAACCATTTATTTTTGCAGCTTTTACTCTCTAAAGATAAACATGGATGATTTCAAATGTGCTTTTGTTTTTGAAACTACTGGTATTAGTATTACACTGTAATCATTGGCATGTAAACCACATTATAAATGGGAATGGACAAAAATGGGACATGCTAGAGCACCTTTTACTTGGAGCTTTAAAAATGTGGTGCAAAAAAAACGTGCAGAACTCCAAAATAGGACTGAGATAGCTAGTAGTGATTAAATATGGATAGCTTTTTACACAGAAGCTGTTTTGTAAGGCCTCAGGAACACGCTTGACCATCCATCAATGGCATTACGATGCCAGGTTCTGCTGACCATGATCAGACAGTGAATCACAGAATCACAGAACTGTAGGGATTGGAAAGGACCTCGAAAGATCATCGGGTCCAACCCCCCTGCCAAAGCAGGTTCCTCAGAGCAGGCTGCCCAGGTAGGCATCCAGACTGGCCTTGAATATCTCCAGAGAAGGAGACTCCACAACCTCTCTAGGCAGCCTGTTCCAGTGCTCCGTCACTCTCACCGTGAAGAAATTCTTTTGCATGTTGGTGCGAAACTTCCTGTGCTCTATCTTGCGGCCATTGCCCCTTCTCCTATCCCCACAAACCACCAAGAAGAGGTTGGCTACATCCTTCTGTCTCCCACACCTCAGGTATTTATAGACATTGATGAGATCTCCTTTCAGTCTTCTTTTCTCCAGGCTGAACAGACCCAGGTATCTCAGCCTATCCTCATAGGAAAGATGCTCCAGGCCCTGTATCATCTTTGTGGCCCTTTGCTGTACTCTTTCCAGGAGATCCCTGTCTTTTTTGTACTGGGAAGCCCAGAACTGGACACAGCACTCCAGGTGAGGCCTGACCAGGGCAGAGTAGAGGGGGAGGATCGCCTCCCTTGACCTGCTGGCCACGCTCCTTTTAATGCACGCCAGGATCCCATTGGCCCTCTTGGCCACGAGGGCACACTGCTGGCTCACGGTCAACCTGTCATCCACCAGGAGCCCCAGGTCCTTCTCCTCAGAGCTCCTCTCCAGCAGGTCGTCCCCCATCCTGTACTGATACTTCCGGTTGTTCCTTCCCAGGTGCAGGACTCTACACTTGCTCTTATTAAACTGCATCTGGTTTCTTCCTGCCCATCTCTCCAGCTGGTCCAGGTCTCGCTGAATGGCAGCACAGCCTTCTGGTGTGTCAGCCACTCCTCCCAGCTTTGTGTCGTCAGCGTACTTGCTGAGGGCAGACACTATTCCCTCATCAAGGCCATCAATGAAGATGTTGAACAAGACTGGACCCAGCACCGACCCCTGGGGAACACCACTATTCGCAGGTCTCCAGCCAGACTCTGTGCCACCAATCACCACCCTCTGAGCTCAGCCAGTCAGCTAGTTCTCAACCCACCTTACTGTCCACTCCTCTATCCCACACTTTCTCAGCTTTGCTAGCAGGATGTCATGGGAGGCAGTATTGAAAGCCTTGCTAAAGTCAAGGTAGATTATATCCACTGCTTTCCCCCCATCTATCCAGCTGGTGTTGCCATCATAGAAGGCAATGAGGTTGGTCGAGCACGACTTCCCCTTGGTAAATCCATGCTGACTACTCCTCATAACATTCTTCTATCTTAGGTTCTTAATTAAAATTATCTCAGTTCAAAAGACAACACATCAAACAAGTATTCAGGATTGTTAAACTCTGAGGCCATGTATTTTCAGTGGAGGGAAAGAGCATCAAGCTACAACCTACTGGTTGTCTGAATGTGCCTCGCTGTGTCTTTGTATCCCAGACTGTAATAAGTTCTCTCTTATAAGGACAGCAACCCTTCACTCAGTGCACCCATGTAGTGTTTATTTAGCATGCCCAGCATAACTAGGTTAGACAGAGGGTGGAGGGAAAGGACTACTCTTGTGCATAATGGTGGCTTGTACTCTGATATAGAGTACCGGTTAAACATTCAGAGCAGCTGCTTACCTGTTCAATGGGAACTCAAGGTTTGGAAACTAACAGCCAGGGACTAATGAGATGGAGTGAATGTGTTTTAATTTACTAAGTTATATTAAAACATCATGTTTATTGGTTTGAAGGCTAGAGGGGACATTTTTGTTGTAACGTTAAGTTGCTCCGTGAATTGCTGCAGATACTTGAGTGAATGCTTATTTTTTAACCCCTTTTTTTCCTTTTTTTTTTTTTTTTTTTTTTTTTCCCCTTCCGAGTTTGTTGTTGTTGTTATTTTTTTTTATTTATTTTTGGTGGTAGTAATAGCTACTCTCATATACATGAACCTAACAGCTGCAAAGGGTTCTCTAAGGAACCTTTGGGGCAAATACCTGTGGCAGTTCCATCTGTGACGTTTTTTTGTGTCCTGACTGTTTGGGGCCAGGGTAAAGTTTGAGTCTTGAAAACAGAAAAGAAATTAAACCAAAGAGGCAGAAAGTGTACCTAGGGGGCATGAGGTTCTGGATTCTTGCCTAATGCCACACTCATCAGGCTTAATGTAGATGAACTCTGTGTAGGTTTGCCAGGAGAAAAGCCAAACTTTTCATGCGAGACTTTGTGATGCATTGCTCCGTAGTCATGATCCTGAAAGCATGAGCAGCTTCTGCCTTTTCATGGGTCTATAGCTGGAATACCCAAACAAACACTGATCCCATGTTTGTATCCATTATTCAGCTTAGCATTCATTGGTATTTCTGATGCTTGGAGTTGGCTTGGCGGCTTCCCTGGTACAAATGTCTGCAAACGCATCCCTGCATAATCACTAAAACTCTCCTTGGGTTTCTGCAGTACAAAGACCCTGATGGCCATGAAACCTCGAGGTTTTGGGCTCCAGGGATCTAGTCTCTGATTTGTGGATAATCAGCTGATAGCTGCAGAAAGTGATCATGATTGTCACTTCATGCTAAGCATGCTAAACACCATTCATGCTAGACAATGCAGGTTTAAGCATTCCTCTGCTTAGTAATGGTTGCACCAAAAGAAGCCATCACCCTTATAAATACCTCTGGCAAAGATAGAGGACCAGGTGGTTCAAACTGTCTAAGTTTTCTTCTGAAATGTAAATGTAGTTGTGAGGGCTGGCGATTGCTTGGTTGGAGTTACATGTGTTTGTCAACTGGAGATGACCAGAAGCAGTCAAGAAAAAATGTAGCAAACTGGAAGGTGACAGAACAAAAATATCACTATAACCTGAGAGATTTGGAGAGCTCTTTGGACTAAATGTGGGCTGGAGTAAGGCTTGGAGCACAGAACAAAGAAATGTCACAGAGGATTTCTTTGAGGAAGGTTCTGTCCATGACAAGTGAAGTCAAGTCATTCATCAGATATACTCATCTTTTGGGTATGGATCCAAATGGGCAACTGGAAAAGGTCCAAAGAAAAACAACAAGAATAACAAGATTCTTAAAAAAAGTACACACACAAAAACAACAACAAAAAACAAAAACAAACAAACAAAAAAGTTATTTTATTGAGTCAAGAGACAAGACTGAGAAGGGAACATTGTATAAATGACATTTTAAAAGCCAAGCCCCAAACACTTTGCTATGTAAAAAGCTGGAGTGGAAGGGAAAGCACTAAACTGCTTCCATTTTCCATGGCATACAGGACAAGAGTGTCAGACTCAGTTGCAAAAAGTGAGATTTAGTTACATTTTAGAGACTTTCTGTTCATAACGACAGTGAAGCACTGGCATGTGCTACTGCAGAAGGCTGTGAAATCTCTCTTTCTGTAGATTTGAAGTTCAACAAATACCAGTTAGGAAAGACTTAGAGTTAGTTTATACTGTCTTTGGAGGATGATATGGATTAGATGAAGGCCCTACCAATGTTATCATCTGTGGAACTATAAACATAAAATTTTCCTCTGTTCTGGAAAATGGAACATTATGTACAAGTCTTTGAAAATGAAGAAGCTTACATCAAAAAGACCTTTTTCTATCAATTTCTACTCTAATGGATACTGCACCAGTTCAGGGTTGGTTCTAATTGGGACCTTGTGCCCTTGCCAGGAAATCGTAAGGACTAAGAAACTCCATTATTCTTTGCAGCTGTTCCCTGGACATTGATTTAAGGTATCTCAGTCTAATAGGAGCTATTTGTCTGTTTCCTTCCTTAAAACTGATGGATGTGAAATAGGCAGGTTGAAAGGAGTTTGTGGAGTCTTGGCTCTACCTCTTTACCTACTGCCCGAAATACCAAGATCAGTGACATTTTAAGGAGCAGAAATGTGTCCCACACATAAGGCATTACTGTGTCACAACACTTCCCACTGCTATGTCTGGATGCCACAAATCACATTCCACCCTTTGGTCAAGTAATCAAGTCATTCCTGAGTTTCCAGGAGGTAGCGTTACTTCCAGAATAGATTCTGCTTCCTTTCATCCTAATGAATAATGCCACTAGGAATGTGTTTATCTGAGCTCAATACCCAAGTCATTAAATCTTCACCTCTGAGCTTTATCCTGGGTATCTGCTTCTGGGAAAAATCTTCGTCGGGTTGACTGATATCATTGAGAAACTCATAGTTTTCAGAAATCTTGAAAATGCTGATAAAACAATGAAAAGAAATCAATTTTCCCTATTCATCAGAGGGCTCTAATGCTGGTGATGTGTCTGATATTTCAAATAACCTTTCAAATAGTCTTTGAATCTGCTGAAATAAAGACACCTTTCCCACATTTTCCTTCACTGCCTTTCACAAATGATGGTTCTTTTAACATCCTTCTCTCCACTTTGTTTGCTTAGAGGATCAAAGATTTTTTATTTATTTCTTTTTCCTCCAAACAGTTTCTGGAGTGTTAAAAAGCACCACCAGTATACTGAGTTTACATTACAAACAAGTTAAAATTCCCCGTCTGTCAGAGCTTTTCTCCTAGGATACCAAGGAAAGCAAAGTTCAGCTAAACTGCACAATTAATCTGAGATCACTTCTGAGTGAAAAAGAAAAGGTTGTTTAAAGCAGGGCTGTTCTCTTCTTGGAGGTTTAAAGTCCACTTCAGTAAGAAAAATTATTATTCCCTGAAAGTTTTCTTGCTTTATTTGTATTCCAGGAGCTATCCCATTAGATCATCATCCCTTTTCACTCATAAAATCATCTTAATGAGTCAACTGTGGGATTAGCCATATGTAAATAGATCTTTATTGACAGCTGCATTGACAAGTAAACGGATGAAAAAGGGCACGGACTGCATGTTGCTTTTGCTAGAACAGCAGTCACTTTTGTCCTGCCAAGAAGACCTTAAGGCAGACAGCTTATTTTTGGGGTAGAAAGAAAATGCTCTTCTTCAAGGTAAATGTACCCTGTAATAATGGTAATATAAAGAAGTGACAAGCAGACTTTTGTGTTGATGTACCATTCCCATACAGGCAACCACTGCCCTTTTCTCAACTTTTGAGAGCAAAGAGAGTATCCAGATAACTCAGCCTAGTGCAGCAGTCACATGTAGGATAGGCTTGCACCCTTTTAAGAAAATGCATTGTCTGTTGCTCTTATTGTTTGTCATTGTCAGGGCTCTTCTAAAACCCCCGATGGCTGCAAGGAGGAAAGTGAGCAAACACAACTAAGAGAGCTTGGAGGAATACACTGAAAACAGTCACAGGGTAGATTTGACAAGTGTTTTCTTACAGTGTTTAGAAAAATATGATAAAAGGATTCCTATAAAACTTTGTAATTTTTCCAGTAAAATGTCATTCTCTGGTAGCATTTTTGACAAGTATTTCAAAATGAAGAAAACCAGCCCATTATTACTGACTATACAAACAATGTGCTGTACAAATCAGCAGTATAAGATATTCTCTTCACACCACTTTGCTAAATTTTATTCCAGTATTATTACACTGATATCAGAGGGTAGTTTTTTGTTGCTGTTGTTTGTTGGTTTTGTTTTGTTTTTGTTTTTCCTTTTTAAAAGTATAAGTTTAGAACACTGGCAAAAAGCATCTGTTAGCAGGTAAAAGTTTTCATCTGTTGTATACTGAAACATCTGGAATCTTTTGCAGTGGAACAAATTTCATGTCAGCTGACATACAGTGAAAATATCTTTTTGACTGACAGAACACTAGTAAAAATGCAATTAAAAGTCTAGGACAAAAAGCCAGTATGTCTATGGCTATTTTCCTAGCTAGTAGAACTAATTACTCAAATAAATACAAAATCTCCCCAAAAGTTATAAAGAGGTAGTGAGGTAGATTTTTTTTTTTTTTAACTGCCTCATCATAGCAAAAACAATTATAGTTTTGAATAAAATATCAAATACTCTTACAAATAAATATAAATTTTGGCATTCCTTAGCCATGTGAGCAGATTCAAGCAACCAAACTATGCTAACACCCCAGAACTGAACCCTCTATATCTTAGTGCACAATATCATTTTTTTTCTCTGCTTCCATCATTTTGTCTGTTTATCTGTCTTCTCTCAAAAAAAAAAACACATCAAAAACATAGAAGCAGTGAGAAGAAAAAAAACAATTCTGAGTTCTGAAAACAGCCCCAGAAATTACTTTTCTCTTTTTTCTATAAGTCAGATCTCTTTCGTTGTGTGATCTTAACAGCAGGACAAACAATTTCTGTTAAGCTTCACTCTGTATTTAACTCCCAGTTATGGATATGTGACATTTTCATACACTGTCAGAGCAATTTCTTCTCATGCTTTCCTAATAATTTCTTCACTGGTTGATGCAACCACCGCGAATGAAATTAATAATAGCAATATAAATATATAATAATAATAAAATTACATAGAAATTGCTAGGCAGGAAGTACTAGATCAGGAAAGAGCTCAGCCATAACTCCCTTATAAAACATACAGGTAGAAATGTTCATTCAAGCTCCACTGCAAGTCTCCCATCAGGTAAACGTGGCCCATACAAGCAGGAGCTAGTATGGGGTGTAAGGAGCCCTAACCACAGCTCCGTTACATAAAAGAGATGGCAACCATCCCAGCACTGTGAGTTGAATATTCAAAGGATCAGGAACTGCTGTGTGTACCCTACACAAATTAGTCAAGGACAGCAAGGTCAGTGATGGTCTAGGAGCCTCTCAGGGCATACACTAGCTTTACATAGGGTTGTATTCCTCACCAGAGAAAAGGAGTTTACCTGGCTCACAGTGTCCTTTCTTTCCACCACAGAAGATTGGGGGTTGCCCAACAGCTCCTGCACCATCTCACACCTGCTGTTAGGTATTGGTAGAGCAGGGAGCTACACTTGAATTACTCCTGACAAAAGCCACAGGTGGGTAAAAAAAATATCAGAATATTGTATCTTTTCACCCTCCACTGATTAAACAATATTTAGGAACAAACTTGAAACAATCTTATCTCCCAGCCAGTGATGATGTAACTATTGTAAGCAACTTTCAGTAGCAATTTTCTTCTGCCATTTAAGCAATTGATTTAGATGTTGAAATAGGGGTTGTAAGGTTTCTAAACCCTTTTCAAATGGTGTTCCATACTATACTCCATAGGTTCCTTAAGGAGGTAGTTTAAGCTAACTAGTCATTTCTATTCTATTCATTAGAATAGAATAGTTCATTGGGAATGAACATGCAAAGATTATCAAGTCCAAATGCTCTTCATCTTTCTTCTCATGAATACCTTAATTTTAACACACTAATGCTCCTAACACAGTTCTGATACATGAGTTTACTGACTTTGTGGTCACCCAAAGAGCTTTTGATTTCATTCTCCTGCAGATGTGCTTGCTTTGTTTTTCTCTGGATCCTGACTACTTTTCCCTTGACTTCCTAAGTGACCCATCAACCTGCTTTTACTTCCTTTGTTTTTATTGCACTGTCTCTGGATTTTACCCAGAGCCTGTACAAGACTACAGGTTTTCCCTCCTTCTTCTCAAGGGTATCTTGATTTGTTGATGTGTGTTCACCTATGATCACTGTATGTTGATACCTTATAAGACTTCTAGGTTATCATGGACTTTAGAATTCTTTTACCTTTCTCCTCTCCACCTAGCTTTATCTTCTTTCTCTCTTATGACTTCAAATTACTGTGGAAAAAAAAATAAATCAGTTTTACATTTTGTCTACTAGCTCGCCCTACCATCTCCAATGCTGTTCCCTACTTTGGTCAATATGCCTGAATGCAATCCTTTTCCTTATAAAATTTTGCAGTTATTGGTTCCACAACACCTGTTATTTGGACCACAAGGTAATCTCATAAATGTCAGTTTCTTCTTTGTCACCTTCACCTGCTTTTACATCTCCTCAGCCCACAACTGACTTACTAGTCCATTTACTTTTCTCTCAGCTTGAATAGTTGTCTGATTGTCCTTAGTGCTCTTTCTTTCCTTTCATATCAAGCTATTTTATTTTATTTTATTTTATTTTATTTTATTTTATTTTATTTTATTTTATTTATTTTTTTCCATTTTGTCTCCTACAGCTCTTTCCATTTCCCTCAAACATATTTTTGGTCTTCATGACTCTTTTTTCTCTATTCACCTTTCTAATGGAGCATTTCAGAATCTAAGAGCATCCACCAAAAGTCTTCCCCAAGTTCCCATTTCATCTATGAAGTGTTTATAATCCATTCTCTCTGCACACTCTGTCCTCAATGCATATTTGATATAGTATATACATATGGTCATCATCATGTATTCCTTTGGATTCCTTTGAAAATGACTTTCAAGGTCAAGGTCATCAGTACCATCACGATCAAGCCACATGCTAGATGTAAAGGGAAGGCTGCCTCTGTAATTGGGGTTAAAACCATGCATGTGGACAAGTTGGGTCTTAGAAGGTTTGGTAAAGCTGCCACACTGTTACATAGGTTTTTGATACAACCTATTGATTTACGTAAGGAGCCCATAAGTTCTTACAGAAGCAGTACAATCGCTAACTACATAAATGCTCCCATAATCTCAGCAGAGCTATGAACAACAGCATGATAATAGTTCCAGCTACATCATTTTGTATTTGAGAGGGCCAATATGAGATGAAAGCAATATAGTTCTACAGCCTTTATTTTTGTGTAATTTGGTAAAGCTCTAGTAAATTCTCTTCTCTTTGACTTTAATAGGTTCATTGCGATTTACCCCCATACAAAAATTTGCTGCATTGCTTTAAAAGCACAGCTAGGTAGTATGGACTATGGAGTATGTTGTTAAAAATGAACATTCCTTGAAACAAAACACTGGAGGACCTTGTTGGACAATAGATAAGCCAGAAAATTTGTTTAGGTCACCCACTGGATTCTGGGTTTAGTTGAAAAAAGGAACAAATTGCACTAATCTGTAACAGTTAAAACACATCTAACAAAGAACTGTATTTTTGTCTCAGTGGAAATATCTGACAATTGCACTGAGGCTGTTCCCTGGCATCATTATACTCAGGAGAAATTCCTATTTTTTTGTCATTTTACTCCTACTACTAAGATTAAACTCATGATTTTCAAGCCAATTTGTATTTTCTTAAAACAAAATATGTGCCAGATTTTTCTTCCACTTTAGGGCTAGATTATCACAGTGAAAGTTGGCTTAATGTTCATAGTGAGGGACAGTGACAGTCAGAGATGTAGGAAGATGACACCAGCTGAATACCACACTCCTTCCCTTCCATCTTTGGAGCATCTGTTCACCACCGTCGGACTCTGGACATCTAGTGCAGAGTTCAGGGACAGAATGGCATCACCCTTCTGCTCACCCTTGTCTCTGGCTGCATTGCAAATACAAGGGTTAAAAGTACAAACTTATTCTGTGGACTAAAGTAGAGAGCGAGAAGATAATCATCTCTAACCTAGACTAAGTTCTAGATTGCTTAAGACCAGCTGTCAGTTTTATATCAACAAGCAGAAAGAAAAGCTGGTCAATATTGCATGGTCTTCTTCACGAGAGCTTATGTAGCTTACTGTAGTTACATTTATTCACACACCAACTATAATGCTCTCTGATCCTGGAGTGTGTCAAATGTCGCTGTGTTGTTCTGTGGCATTCTAAGAGTGATAGTATGCCTAGCATTTTATCAACTTGAAAAATTCATACTAATTGATCAATAACTACAGTACAAGTTGTAAGAAATGAACAGCAGAAATCCTGACAAACATTTTACAGGGCTTGGGAAACAGCTTTCTAAAACTGAACAGAGTGAAGTCCTTTCTGCAGGATACTAGTGGCAAGTTCAGAATCCTCTTAGGGAGGATCTTGTGCCCCATGAAAGCTTCAGGCTTGATTCTCAAATCACACTGCTAAACTAGGCTGTACACCTAATAGACAATTTAGACCACCACATTCAAAGGAAAAAATGCAGATTGACCACGGCGTAAGTGAGGGTCACTCAGGTCTTATACTATTCTACATGGGACTCTGTGAGACTCAGGATAATTTACTTTCTGTGGGACACTTCTGTGACAGAAGTGCATTTGCACGGAACATCTGTAGAGCTCTTCATTTAAATGCTGGCATGCCTTCTTACACCTTTTTCATTTCCATATTCAGCTCTGCTTAAGTAATCACTGAATTGAATTATGCCACAATTTCTAGTGCATTTCTTTTATTTTGTCTTTCCAGTCTAATAAACTAAATTTCTTCCTTACTTTTCAGTTAAGTATAAAAACATTAAGTGAATCCAAAATGATATTTTACCCCTGCATCTCGCTTTACATTCACTCCTTCAATGATAAAATTAGAATCCTACTCTTAGACAAGGTGTCAACATTTGCCTTACTTTATTCATAGAAGCTTATAAGTAGGTCACCAGCACAAGTCACCCAGACAAAGATCAATTGCAATTACAGAAGTGTCTTAGCTCTGGGATGAAATTCTCATTTTAGTGTTCCTGATAGCCATGCAATTTTGTTTAATTTACAGAACAGTAAAACAACTGGTGGATTTTCAATGTTAAAGCACTTTTCATTTTATATACATAATGCAAGACTCTAGAAATAGAGAGAGCAATTATGCACGGCGTCATTCTCAAAAGAAAGCAATAAGCAAAAGAGCTACAGAAATTAAAGTATAATTATTTTAACAGAGAACAAATTAACTTGCATTGTTCCTTAAGTAAGCCATTTATTAAGGATTTGCAAGGATTGTTAATGATTTTACCCAAAGAGTGAACCGTAACATTACAAAAGTACAATCGTTCCCTTACCCTAAGTGTTAATAAAGGTGTCTTAAAGTGCATTTTTCCCAGTGTAACTGAAGAAGTTACATTCTCTTGCAATACTTGCATTTATCAACATAAACAACAGCAGAAGATATCATGATGATCTAGGTGTATTTGGAGAAAATGAAAAAAGGTCTCCTAAAATATGCAATCAGGTGGGTTGTGTGCTTTTCAAATTGTTTTCATGCATATTTAATCAACCTGAGGCATACACTTATGCAAGATGAAATAGGTACCAGTCTGTGTCCCAGGCTGATCTGTTTCACAATCTTCCAATATAGATTTTTTAAAAAAACTTGAATTAATTATTTAAAAAAATGCTCAAAAAACATTTTCAGCAGGTGACATAAATCAAGAAAAAGCCAAAGAACTCACAAACTAGCAACAAATCCTTAGCTCAGTTCAGTAGTTCAATGCAGTATCAGTAAAATGACTAGATTTTCAAGAATTGCTTGTGTTTTTATCTTTTTAAATCAAGATTGCTGAAGTACAGGGATGTATGCATAAAGCATAGAAGCACTGAAATAACTTAGGGGGAAAAAGTCTCCCAAATATCCTCCATTCCCCAAAACCCTACCTACACGCTAGCGTGGAGATACACTTTCTCACACCCACATGTTTATCTCTGTAGAAATGTGAGCCTGACACACACACGAGTGAAACATATGTAGCCACACACCTATAGGACTACACACAGATAAATATCACCTAGGAATAAACTACACATTCCTATGAATCTATACACATATACACCTATATGCACCTAAGCACACACAAGCATAGGTATACACAAACACACATCCAGAGACATGGGAATATAGGTAAGGTGCATACATAAGCACAAACAACTCTAGAAGCACCCACATATACCTATACAGCTAGATGCATACTCACATGGACAGATAGATATACAAGCACATATGAAGGAGAATTTACATTAGCTCTATGATCTCTGCTATTTTCTCATTTCTTTTTGAAGCCTTCCAATTTTAGGACCCTGGGGTGAGCTGGGTCCCTGGGAGACACCTCTGCATGAGTAAAGCCTTTCCACTTTCTTTAAGGTTCCTCACCTCTCTCCCAGCAGCAGATCCAGGGAGATAAGCTGGGTACACAGCACAGCTCTCCCAGCTGCTGGCTCGGCACTTTCCAGCCCAGCTTAAAGAACGGGAGAGGATGGCATGCTTAAGATCTCCTGCCTTTACCCCCAAAGCCTGCCTCAATGGGAACAGGTACCTCTGGGCAACATCTGGACACAGCTGTTTTGCCCGGGGCAAGCCAGCCCCTTTACGCCCACCTCCCCCCATCCAGACATCCAGCTGTGGAGCACCGGTGTCCCCCTGCACCCTACCTCCCCTCCACAGGAGTGATAGCCGTAGCCCCCCGGCACCAGCCTCTCCTGGCCCCTGGCCCCTGGCTCCCAGCAGCAAACCTCTTTGCAAAACGCTGCTCTAAACTTTTTTTTTTTTTTTCTTTTCTTTTTTTTTTTCTTTTTTCCCTGTGGCTGCACAGCCTGCAGTCCTCCGGGCAGAGGCTGCATCTCCTCGGGAGAGCAGGATGCAGGGTGTGGGTTGCAGGGACCTGGGATGCAGGGACCCGGGATGCAAGGTGAGGGATGTGAGGACTGGGATGCAGGGATGGAAGTGAGGACTGGGATGCAGCGATCCGAGACGCGGGATGCAGGGATCAGGATGTGGGATGCAGGGACCAGGACGTGGGCTAACAGTGCCCAGTTCCTTACCATGCTGTGAAAGTAGGTCCCGGCGAGGGTCTCCAGCTGCTCTCGGGCATCGCGGGCCTCCTGATGTGCTCGTTAAACATCCACCGGGGAGTCTCACCGCCCCAAACTTGCGTGAGCTGCTTCCTCTGGGAACAGTCACGGTCTCTCCCCCCCACTTTGGATCGGATCCCGATGGAAACTCATCAAGGCCTCCTAAGCGGTCGGGGGTAAGGCTGGGAGGGAGGAGGAGGAGAGACGGACAACGGGAGGGAGACACTGCGATCACCAAGTAATCGTCCCCTTCCCTTCCCCTCTCCTCTGGAGCACCCGCTTCCCGTTCTTCCGAGCAACTTTGCCTCTCCTTGGCCAGGCAGCGCCCGGTACCAGCACTGTTAATTGGGGTCCCCTTTCGCAGCCTGGCATCTTTCTAGATCTCCTCTCCTTCCTGGGCAAAGGGGATTGGCGCAAAGCTTTAAATTAGGAGGCGACCTAGAGTTGCAAAGACAAGGAGGGAGAGCCGGCTGGCGTTCACAGGCTGCCTCTCCCGGCACTCGGGGTGTGCGGTAGCTCTGCGGAGGGGCTGCCTGAGGCTTATGCCTACCATTTATTCATTCACTGCGTTCCTACGTCTAACTTGGGAGCTGCCTATTGCTCCTGGCACGGCCGGGAGCGAGGCTGTGGCAGGGAGCCCTCGGAAGGGGACCCGCCGCCGTCCCCATGCTGCGGGGCTGTTTAACGGCACGGGCAGAAGAGCAGTGGGGTCCCGGTGGGGGGGGGGGGGGGGGGGGGGGGGGGGGGGGCCCGGCGGAGGTAAAGGGGGGGAGGAAAGACACGGGGACGCTGCTGTCGCCTGGCAACCCTGCATCCGTGCCCCGAGCATCCTTCCCTCAGCCGCCTGATTGGACGTGGTGGCCGGGGAGTGCCGCCCCTCCGAGGATGCTGCGCCCCAGCACTGCGCCTTGGCGCATCCTCAAAAAGCCGGGAGCGGGTAGGGGACCGGGAGCAAAAATGAGAACCGAGGCAGCTCAGGGTGCCGTGTCGCCGTCCTCTGCCTCCCCTCGTCCAGCTTTGCTTCTGCTCTACCTCTCCTAGAGAAAAAAAGTAATAATAATAATAATAATAATGATTTGTATGCATATAGATGCAAATATACAAACATATGTTTATAGATAGATAAGGAAACATATATCCTACATATTCTACCTGCCTTATCTATATTCTCTGTGTTGTCTCTCTATATTCTCTCCTTCTAATGCTCCTATAAAGGAAGACAAAAGAGAAATTATTCCTGGGGAAAGAGCACTCCAGAGTGCAGCAAAGCCGGATGCAAAAGGAAAAAAAAAAAAAAAGAAAAAAAAAAGAAAAAAGAAAACTACGTTTAGTGGTATATAAGTTTGAAAACCAAAGGTTTATGCCACCCAAAATGTTAACGGGAGGTCGTGGTCCTAAAGACAGAATTAAACACCATGAGGTGAGTGTAACATCAGGGAGGGTGGATGGATTGACTTGCTGCATGGGGCACTCACCACTGGAATGAGATGTGGCTGCACTGCTCATTCTCTGCTAGGGGGGATGGTGAGCAGCTGCTTCCTGCTGGTTGAGCGTGGCATGGGGATGGTGTATGTAAAATCTCAGTACCTCCCTCTCCATTACAGCTTCTGTTGGGACACGGTGCATTTCTCATCTCTGAATGTTCAGCAGGGAGAAAAAACCCATCCAGTTCTCCCAGAGTGCTTCTCCCACCCTCAGGCTTGCCCCCAGCCAAGCTCCACACTTGCTCACAGTGAGCACTCAGGTAAGACAAAGAAAGAGGCACTGCAGTCAGCAGCTGCAATCCAGCAACTCACATGGAGCCACTATTGTTCCAGCAGCACTGGTTCCAGTGAGAAATTAAGCCAATTCAAAGAAAAATGAAATAAAACAACAAAATATATCCCTTGTTTTTAATATTTTGTGCTAAGTTATTTAATATCTCTTTACTCTTGTGATCTTCCCATTACGTTTCAGCTGCATGGCTAATTTTATAAGAGCCTTTTTCTTGGAAGCCAAGGACATTTACTAAGATGAGCATGTTAAACTGTTTCATTAAGGACTTCAAAGTTAAGCTGGTAGCAAAATGAAGTAGTCCAGTTCCTCTCAGGGTTACCCTACTGTAAATTGGATTAAAAGTACATAAGACATTGCAGTTACATCAGGGTAAACTGGAATAAATAGGAAATCAGTCTACTGTCCTTTAAATCACAGCACAATGTGACAAACAAGTCTGAAACACTTTTTTTTTTTTTTTTTTTTTTTTTCTTCACACTCTTGCAGGCTGATTGCCAGGAAAGTCTAGTGGAAAGGAGCATCTGATTCTGCATTGTCTTGTACACAGTAGTCAGGGCTCAAAGTGAGTAGGAAAGTAACTTTTTGGTTGGTTAGGATATAAAACCCACTGTGTATGAAATTGGTCACCATAGGCACCATGCGGAATTTGGCTCAGAGATACTGTAAAATTTTCAGCAGGCAACTTGTGTAGGGGCAAGGCAACCTAGTCACTCATGTCTGTGCTTCAAGAAGCATCCTTGGCACAGATGGCTTTTTCTTTTTCCATACTTGCTCCTGTGCAATGTCTTGTATTTCCCTTGCATTTCCATCTGAGTTATGGCTACCGAGAAGCAGGGGAGTGAACCCACCCAGCTGACCAAGCTGCAGGTGAAGACACGTGGTTTTCAGTCCTACTTTCTGCCAGTGCTCTTCCTCTGCTGGTTCTCCTGGCACAACTGGGGTCACTTTTCATCCATCAGAGCACCTTTACCAGTCATCCCCAAAACAGATTCTGGTGATCTTATTTCAGTGTATGACAGGCAGAACCATCTTTATTTTTTGAAGGGAAAATATCTGTGCTGCTGTTCTTTCTGGGGACAGCACGTGCTATGTGCAGAAGGTGCTGCGAAGATGCAGTCCCACACTAAGCATGTATTTTCAGACAGTGAGATACTGAGATGAGTACACACAGTGGTACGATGCAAGGCAATCCAGAGCTCTAATAAGCTGTGTTTAGGTGTTACTAGGCAAATTGCTCACTTGAAGCTAAATTGTGCACTTTACGATACACTTGAATGTAGATATACCCACGGTCAGACACGGCAATCAGACAGCGTAAGGTCTGTCGGGGACAGCTCTGAGAAAATAATCAACAGCCCTCAATGTCTTTGACCTGGATCCAAAGAAGGAGTCTTAATATACAATTTATTTATTTGTTTATTTTCTTTCTGACACAATAAAGTAAAAGCAGAATTAAAAGTTTCTGAAATAAAGATATTTTGCTTTTGTGAGTTACCTCTTAGTGAAATAATAGCTCTAGCAATTTAGAAGAGAGATTCCTTTCAAAGTGAGTTGCCACATCACATCATCACATTATACTGAGTTCACAGGAAGGTTTGATGAGCAGAAGAGTTTGTTTTTATAAAATTCATGAATGTAATTAATTAACAGGCTTACCAGCACAATTAAACAGGTGCATATCTTTTTCTTAAATGGAATTTCAGCATGAGTTCCAAGATTGCACACCTGGGAACTTTCCAATTTTACATTTGATGGCAAGATACTGTTCCAGAAGAGCACTTTGTAGGGTTCCCTAACTTGCTATAAACAGCTGTTTTGAGACATGCTCAAGTTATTTGCAGATTAAAGCCTAAAGCAATGCTTTAGGAAAATTGCAAGTGTGCATGTACAGTCAGTGAGTGATCTATGGATTGGACCCATCCTGCCTGAATAATTCATGAGATCTATGATCTTTCCTCCTTTCCCGGGGACCTTACAGAAATGGACAGGGAATAGGGCCATGGATCAATGAGTTCTTCTGGCAAATTCCCCCACGCTGCTTGATTTCCAACAGCCCTGCAGCTGCTTCCTTTGTGTGTGACTGGGCATAATCTTATCCTGTGGCCAGTTAACCTGAGCTGACAGTGATGGTCATCACTACAAGATGAAGCCTGACATAGCTCAGTGGCTTGGGGTCAGACATCAGCTAGAAAAGATACGGTGTTCTCCTGAGAGTCTGCCAATCTCCAGATGCAAAACACCAGTTTGGTGAAACAGGCAAGTTATTCTTCCATTTCTGGGTAGCCATGGGGGTCCAAATGTATCTTCACAACACTGTGGCCAAGGCAGTCTCCATCTCTGGAGATTCATGGGCAACAAATTGTTGGTGGCTGATGTGGAGATCTTCAAAGCCCCACACTGCCTGGCTCATCCCTCCCTGCCAATCTTAGGTGACACTGACATAGTGCAAAGGAACAGCCCAACAGCACAGGGCTTTCAGAGGGACATGTACCTGTAATTAGTGGTAATTCCAAGGGGAGATACACAGTTATGAAAAGTGTGCAGGGTGTTACTCTGTCATTCCTAAGGGCCTCATGGATCACCATGGACAGTTATGCACTGTGCAAAGAAGTCACAATCCAGTGAGTTTTTTCCTGGGATGAACATGCACTTTCTTCTCACTGAACTACACTGATGGTGGATAAACTTCATCATGAAGCTCATCATCAAAATGTAATGTCTTCTTTTCTTCTTGTTAAGTGGTTTTGAAGGGATTTTAGGTTAATACACATGCTGCTACAAGCACCCATGTACTTTCCTACCAAAAACACTGATCCTCTTGCACCTGATTATCATGTGACATGATAATGTGACATTGTTATTTCCTGTTGCTTTCTGGGATATTGGCCTGACACCAACATGCCTTAAGAATACGCCATGACATGCTCAGGCGCTTCTTGGGCAGCATGAGCCTTTTGCAGCCAAATGGAAACTCTGATTATAAGGCTCAAACCAGCAAAAACCTGAGCTTGAGCTTCAAAGGCACAGCACCTGGAGGAAAGCTGTGCTCCATATTGTCTGTGTAAATCCAGCAGCATCATCTGTTCTTCCTCTAAATCCCAGGACCATCAATGCCTCTACATACCCTCTTCCTTTTCTCCAGCCAAATTTCTCATCTCTTTCAAAGGGTCTCCCTCTGCCTTTCTCACCTTCTTCCCTCCTCCACTTTAGACAGTTGGCCTCATTTATCTGCTGTCAGTGAGGATGTTCAGGTCCATGTTAGGCACACAAGTGCACACATCCTACTTTTACCCCCCCAGGCATTCCCAAGCCAAAATCCTACAGCATTTTGTGCAGGTGCAGGGGTGAGCGCAACTCAGGCTCTGCCTGGTGTGTACCTGGTATGTGCAGTGTGCTTCAAACCACCTCTGATGTCCATTGCTCTGGAGCCAAGTTCCCCTGTCCTCCTTCAGTCTTTCCTTATCTCTGTGGCAATATTTGACTTTTGAGAGGCTGCTAGCCTTTCCCAGAAGGAGTTGAGGTCTCCCTCATAGGGGGACAGGACATGGCACGGTAGCACTTTGTAGTCTATATCATATTGTTTAAATTAATGCGGGCAGCTCATCCCATTCTACAAAATCTTGCCTGATATGTTTTCTTACCACGTGAGTAACAGGGTACCAGATACCAGAATCACCTTACACATTTTGCTGTTGACATAAATCTCCTTTACATTCCTCTGCATTATTATTTTCTTTATTAGTATTTGAGTGGTTAGTAATCTGGCTTCTTCAAACTATTCCTTCCTCCCCATCCCCAAATCTCCTAACAGTATATCCAGTCTTCGGAAACGTTCTCCCTTCCCCCATCTCCTTCTCTGTAGGAATTACTGCATTTACATATTTTGTTTAAGGTGCTTAGGAATTATTGACAAGTTTGCTTTACCCCTAGGGGGTTATACGACGCTGTCAAGCTGTGAGCCACTTAAAACATCGACTGGCTGGTAGATGGGATTGCTTGTGACTCTGAATTAGGGCACGGGCCAAGAAATGTAGCACAGTGCTGTCAGGGACTGTGGCACACAGATCCATTTCCTTTATAATCCTATCATATCTCTGACCTACCACATACAGAGCAAGGCAAAAGATCTACATTTTCCCATTAGCTCAAGAGATGGGCTTCCTGCAAAATAAATTTACTCACAGCCCTTGTGCCACTGTTTTACAAGCCTGAAAACCTTAATTTTATTATGTTGGTGAGTGTATTTCAGACTCCCTTCACACTGAGAATCCATCTGGATATACTACTGTCTAAATGTCCTGCTGAGATTCTTCTTTCCCACTAGTTAAAAATGAAAGGCTAAATTTATAAAAAGGAAGTTTATTGTGTTTGTCTATTGAAAGAAGTTTTGGATTTTATCTTGGCTGGGATATCTGTTGATAGCATTTATTTTCCTTTTATTTTTCTTTGTTTTGCTGTTTTTTTTTTTTTCTTTTTCCCAACCATTTAATTTTACTAGCACTCCTGAAAGGAACAGTGAGTCCATAGTTAGAAAGCTAAAATAAAAGGACTGAAGTTCCTGGAAATGAGACTGGGGAACAAAAAGTAAAAATCAAAGGTTAAGGACCTTGACTATCCATTAACAAACACAAAACACTTTCCAGCAAGGAAGGTGTACCTGTACTTGGAAAACTGCTGCTGGCACAAAATATAATAGAGGAGGTAATGAGTAAAATAGCATTTGGGTTGATTTTAAACCTTTTTCTGAACACATTTTACATTATTTTTCCCTGACAAAAAGCCAGAACTCTGTTGTCCTCTTGGATTTTAAAAAAGAGAGGAAATACAGGCAAATTGAGGGAGCAGTATGTTTTTCTTCATCTAGTTCTATTTAAATTGCACACCAGTAAATGTGGTTAGGAGAATAACTTAAGGTTGTAAAGCAACCCAAATTTAGCAAATATGAGAATTAACACTGACAGTGGAAACTTAGTCCATCTCCCTTGTGCATATGCAAGTTGATACACTCTTTAATTGGTTTAATAGTCTTTTCTCTTTTGCAAAGAATCCTGACACATTCAGCACCCTGAAGAAAAAGGACTTTGTCAATAGTTTGATTTCTCTGCACTGTTCTGTGACTCTGCCTTGTATTCTGTGTACTGTTCATACCCTCAATTATAGAAGTAAACATACAATCTCCAGATAACATTAAAGTGTTTTTTAAACTTTTTTTTTTTTTTTTTCCCATTTACTTTTACTTCATTCCTGAGGTAAGGGTAGCTTGGGAGGAGGTTGGTGGCTATCTTTCTTTTATTAGCCTTTTACAAACTCTTTTGCAAAGATATGTTATTTTCAAACTTCATAAGGACATATGTCTATGGGTCTTTCCTCCCTGCTTCCCATATAATAAGGGAAGGTGAAATCACCTCCAGATAGATGCTAGAGATAGTGGGCTTTGCTCACTTTTTCCTCCTCCCTTCCTCCCTTCCCCCCTTCCCCTCCTTTTTCTCTCTTTCTCTCTTTTCCATTCCTTCCTAATAATTCCTAACATCTTTGTCATTTTGTCAGCTGAGTTGGCATTTTCAGAGAACTATCCTAAGCAATAATAGTTAGAGTCCATTGTATCATATGCATAGCTGGAGTTACTTTTTCCTCATCTGCACTGCTTTACCTTCACTGACAATGACTTTCATCTGCAATTTTATTGTACAGCCAGTCAATATTGTAAGCTTCTTTTGTATCTTGTAGCTGTTAGTCTGACTTTTTGCTATTCTGAACACCTCTCTATATGAACTAGAGTGTCATCTCTCATTAGTTAATCATTGTCAAGATCTTTCCAGACTATGTTTCCTAGACATGTTACTATGTCTAGGTCCTAGAACAGACATTGAGTAACACACTGGGAGTCTTCCTTCGTGGTGAAAATTTGACATGAATTCCTATCCTTTGCTTCCTCATTTTCAATGGCTTCCTACACACTGTTGTCATTGCTAAGTATCCTTCAGAGTCTTTTATGAGGAGATCTGTCAAAAAGGTTGCAAAGATACAAATAGTGTATTCTTTGTTTACAGGCTCCAAAGCGCTCTTCTGGCTTGGCTGTCTTCATATCAAGAACCTAATCCCAACAGATTGTTCTGTGCATTAATTAATACTATTCCTTGCCATAGTTTCCTTAGCAATTTTGTGATCTGACAGACAAATTTATTGGTCTGCATTTCTTCAGATTATCCCCAAAGTGCTTTTAAACAACACTTGACATGCTCTGCTCCTTTGGTAACAGAGATGATTTAGGAAATAGCTTACAGACCACAGCCCAGAAGTTTCATATCTCAATTTCTTTATCACTCAGGTCTGACAACATTTTATTGTTCATTTTATCTTTTTTTTCTTTCTTTTTTTTTTTTTTTTTTTTTTATCTCTGCTCTTGACATCTGGATTTGAGACAGTTCCTCAGACTTGTCACCTGTAAAGTAAGGCTTTGGTGAACACTGGTGCAAAACCTTCATTTAAGTTTCCTCTTATAGCTTTACCATCGTTGAGCGCTTCTTCTATGTCTTGACTATTTATTGTCCTCTTAACCCTGGCAGCTTTTACCTGATGTAATAAAGAAGAAAAAAACACTATTTCCCTTTATGTTTTTTGCACCTTAGAGCATTTTTTGGCTTAGTGCATGACACTGAAGATTTTAAGCATCTTAAAGTAATTACTTAAGTACTATCTGTAAGACCAGCAGGCATGCACTACAGAAGAAAGAATATGTAAATAAACTAGGGTAAAGATGAATTTCACAACTATTTTTGAACGCATGAATATTTGTGGTCATGGGATGGTACCAGAAGTGACTTGTATGAGTATGAGGTGGATGCCAGGACTCCTAAGGTCAATTAAGCAGAATCGCACAGTATGCTTCCATCTGCCTCTTCCACCAGTTCAGCGGTACGGGATTACTTCATCAACTGTTATCATGTTGTCAAAGCTTATTGTAGAGAGCCTTGCAGAGAAATAAATGGGAAATGCTTTGCTGACCCTGCTCAAAAGAATGCTCATTCTTTGGATGGGCTATTTCATTTATGACTCCCTGACCTTTCTGGTCATACTTATAAACATTAAGAGTGTTAGAGATATTACACTACCAGTAAAAAAGACTTTTTTTTCCTCTTCTTCTGTGCTTGTTTCATATTTCCTGAATTGTTTTTATGATAGCAGAGAAAGAGAGTTCAACTTATTACACCAGACAGATCAATATATGTTTTTTTTTTTTTTTTGTGCTACAGTAGAAAGATGAAGTTGGCTTAGTTGGTTTTATAGCTTACAACTAACTTCCTTTACCTGAGGCTAGGTAGACCCGAAGGAAACCTGTGCATGTTAATGAATAAAAAGGCTTAAGAATGTCTGCAGAAAAAAGGCACTTTTCCAGCACAATATGGGTCTTATTGACATCCTTTTTAACATCTCTATCGATGATCTGGATGAGGGGATCGAGTGCACCCTCAGCAAGTTTGCAGACGACACCAAGTTAGGTGCGTGTGTCGATCTGCTTGAGGGTAGGAAGGCTCTGCAGGAGGATCTGGATAGGCTGGACCAATGGGCTGAGGCCAACGGTATGAAGTTCAACAAGGCCAAGTGCCGGGTCCTGCACCTGGGGCACAACAACCCCAAGCAGAGCTACAGGCTGGGAGATGTGTGGTTAG
>NC_048893.1:7351127-7353421 GCF_011077185.1 Oxyura jamaicensis
GGCACCTGGGGCACAACAACCCCAAGCAGAGCTACAGGCTGGGAGATGTGTGGTTAGAAAGCTGCCTGGCAGAGAAGGACCTGGGAGTATTGGTTGACAGTTTGCTGAATATGAGCCAGCAGTGTGCTCAGGCGGCCAAGAAGGCCAGCAGCATCCTGGCTTGCATAAGAAACAGCGTGGCCAGCAGGTTCAGGGAAGTGATTGTCCCCCTGTACTCGGCTCTGGTGAGGCCGCACCTCGAGTACTGTGTTCAGTTTTGGGCCCCTCGCTACAAGAAGGACATGGAGGTGCTCAAGCGAGTCCAGTGAAGGGCTACGAAGCTGGTGAAGGGTCTGGAGAACAAGTCTTGTGAGGAGCAGCTGAGGGAGCTGGGACTGTTTAGTCTAGAGAAGAGGAGGCTCGGGGGCGACCTTATCACACTCGACAGGTACCTGAAAGGAGGCTGTAGCGAGGTGGGGGTTGGTCTATTCTCCCACGTGCCTGGTGACAGGACAAGGGGGAATGGGCTAAAATTGCACCAGGGGAGGTTTAGGTTGGATATTAGGAAGAACTTCTTTACTGAAAGAGTTGTTAGACACTGGAATAGGCTGCCCAGGGAAGTGGTTGAGTCACCATCCCTGGAGGTCTTTAAAAGACTAGATGTAGAGCTTAGGGATATGGTTTAGTGGAAGATTTGTTAGTGTTAGGTCAGAGGTTGGACTCGGTGATCTAGGAGGTCTCTTCCAACCTAGACTATTCTGTGATTCTTTGACATTGTTCAACAAGAGAAAGAGGAAACTAGATGCTTGCAAAAGACCTGGTATTATTTATTGCAAACAGTAAATTACTACCTGCACACACACATACAAACACATCCTGGTAAGTGCATGAGATGGGCCTGTGTTGAGAGGTGACGGACAGAATAACTCTGAGTTTCCTAACCTGCTAGTCACATGCAAAGTAATAAAACACTTGTTAAATGTATACATGCAAATAAACACATGAACATTTAGAAAAGTCCTTTCTGAAGAATATGATGATGCTTCTACAGCAGACTGGAATATCTCCAGGTAGAAATGTATGTCAAAAAGACAGCATTATCTTTGAAGAAAAGCATGTGGAAGGACAAAGCTGAAGTTAGAGCTTCAGGTGATAAAATCCTGGCTAAGGCTCATAATAGTTCTCAAGCTTATGTAATTACAAGTATTGTTATATGATTTATGGATATATACATAATGCATATTACATAAATGTGGTGCATAGTACCTTAGCTGAGATGTGGTGTCACTGCAGTAAATACTTTTTTTTTTGTTATGTCTTTTCTACAGTTATTGTCAGTCAAAACATACAAATACTATTGCTTTAAAGCATTTTTGTTGTTTTTCAGGTTCCATGGCCCCAGATAGGGACAGACTACAAAACATGTGAGTGCAACTTAATAAGTGATATCACAGCCTCTCAGTAGGCACTGGCCTACTCAGTGTAGTCACTGGCTTGTACTGCTGAAGCCAGTCAAGATAATCCTCCAGTTCCTTTCCAACGTTCCCTTCCACTGCTCCTAAAATGTGCATCACAATTTCAGTGCTGAGAAGCACAGCTTTTGGCTTCTGAAGTGATTAGTGCATCACATACAGAGGCACCATGTGAAAATGTAGGTATCCAATCATGTGTGGCGTGTCCCACCGAATGTGGCAAAGGCAAGGAGCAGTTGTGTCAGGTTGGTGCTGCAGAAGCCACAGCAATAAATCCCTGCCACTGGTGAAGCAGGTGAGACAGGCAAAGGAAAGATTTGATTTGCCATTGATTATAATGCTAAGTGGTTGAATCACCTCCCTGGCGGTCTTTAAAAGACGTTTCGATGTAGAGCTTAGTGATACAGTTTAGCAGAGGACTTGTTAGTGTTAGGTCAGAGGTTGGACTAGGTGATCTTGGAGGTCTCTTCCAATCTCAATGTGGGAAATTCCAACCTCAGGTGGGAATTAATGTGGCAAGGTAGTAGGGTAGGTCTGCAGCCTCCCTGCAGCAATGCTCATCCTCTCTTCCCATCATGAGACTGCACTGTGACTGGGTCCAGGGGCACGGCCATAGCACAGCCACAAAATGATCCCCTTCCTTTGTAGTGTTACTAACACTGACACTGAAGCTGAGAGGACTAGAAAAAATTGAAAGAAAGGTAGGAAAGAAAGAAGGAAAGGAGGAAAGAAGAAAAGGAGGAAGGAAGGAAGGAAGGAAGGAAGAAAGGAAGGAAGGAAGGAAGGAAGGAAGGAGGGAAGGAAGGAAGGAAGGAAGGAAGGAAGGAAGGAAGGAAGGAAGGA
>NC_048893.1:7353431-7426243 GCF_011077185.1 Oxyura jamaicensis
GAAGGAAGGAAGGAAGGAAGGAAGGAAGGAAGGAAGGAAGGAAGGAAAAGAAAGAAAAATAAAGAAAATCTCCACTGCTTTTTTTGCCTCGGGGAAGCAGAGGACCAGAGTAATGGACACACCTGGTTCACCTTGATTTATACAGTAGCTTCCCAGTCACTCTCACGTATTTAATCCTTCTGTGCCAGTTGGAAGTTGAAAAGTCTGGACTGCAAAAAGTTTAATTACATATTCTAATTAAAAGAAGTAGAAAAACAAAGCAAAACAAAACAGAAGAATGGTATTAATCAAGATTTATAAAACTTTACTAAGCCTAAAATTCATTCCTATGCGAGTAAAAGCGTTCCTTTAGCAAATGTGAAGAAATAACATTGAAGGGGGGATAAACCTAACAGATCATACGTTTTCTATTTTACAGTTATGTGCTATTTGCCTTAGAGACAGAGCAACAAATATTTTTGTAACAGAGAAGTATACTGTTTTGCCCTGAATGATGCATTCGTGTTTTTCAAATTTTAATGTTGCTAACAGCTATTCTTTCAGTAAAGACAATTTTTTGTAAAAAAACTCTGTTTACCTTATGTTATTTCCTACAGTGCAAAAACTTCTGCATATATACCTATATTAAATACAGACCTGTGATATGATATGAATGGGATATATTGCAAAGTCATTTGGTGACTGAATATAAAATGAACTTTGCAGTTTATCACTTGCACTGTTTCTTAATCCATTGCTGTCAGACATTCTATTACCATAAACCCCTGAGATGTTCCTAATAAAATCATAAGAAACACAGCAAGATAAAATCCAAGCCATCTCAAAAGTGGGACACACTCTAGGCCAGTTATGTTTTTTTTTTTTTTTTTTTTTTTTTAATATACACTTTTCTCCCCAAAACCTTTAATTTTCATAGTTGATGTCTCTCTAAGTGTTTAAGCTTTCAATGCCTTCATTACCCAGTCAAATAAAATTTATTTCAGGTATTTTGGGGGGTTTGGGAATCAGATTCACATATAGAAATTAAGCGTCTGAAGACATATTAAGATGCTATCTAATTCAGATTCCCCTGGTATTAATAAAAACTCCATCTCATTGCACCTTTAAAGCCCTTGTTTTTGGTGGGTCTGCAAGGAACTTGGAAGCCTGTCTTAGTTTTTCTGCATGGTGTGGAACAACACAGCACCCACCTCATGACTAAGTCACATCGGCACCAATGAAATAATTGTTTCTTAACCATTGCTCGCCTTAGCTGTGAAGCATGATCTTAACCTACTATGCTGGTGACCTTTTGCAAATACATTTCTTCAGAGCCTATGACACACAAAACATGTTACAGGGAGCTTGTGATGTGCTTGTTCTGCACCTCAAATCCTGCAGATATTGAAACAGCAGCTCTTGCATTGTTTTTAGGGGAAATGCTGCTGATTTCTCCTTGGATCTCTCATTTATGAGCTTCTTTTTAAAGACACTGACAGAATATGCGAGATTCATCTTATGAAAGACAGATATCGATAAGGTAGATGTACTCCTGTGAGCTACCCATCCTGAACTTGCTTATTACATGCCTACCTTAGGATGAGGTGAATTGGTATCTGAAGATGCCTTTTCCTCTCCATTGACTCAGGCAACCAGCTCAAGTTAAGATGACTACCCTGTAAGATTAAGAGAAATGGTTCCTATTCCCAGTAACAATTCTATATTTCTTCAAATGCTTATGTAGAGGACACACTGTGGGGCCACTCATATTTGTAGGGTTACTCATATGCACCAGTGCTTCCTATGTGGGTGCAACTTGCAAGAGACAGGCAATCAGATCTGGCCCCCTTCATAAAAATGGGCTCACTCTTGCTGTTCAGGGATATGATATTTCTACCTTCTTCTGGAAAATACCTGCTATATACCTTTCCTATTGACAGATTATAATTATATATTAATTCATGATAAGATCAGCAAAAGACAAGCAGTGTGAAGTGAATATTTCAGGCCTTGTTGTACTGGAAAATTTGTCTTAGACAGGGTATACAGAGCATTCATTTAGATGACTTGCTATATTGTTAAGCCCTGTCCTTTTTTCCTTCATCCGTCGTTTTACCTCTGGTACAGGGCTTTCATGTTCCCTCATCCTCTACCAGACTCTCTGTCCTTCCTAATGACTGCCTTTTCAGTTTCATTGGCTTTTCAATACCGTGATTTTAAAGAGCTTCCACCTTGCATTCCCCAAATATTTTTCCCTGAGTGTGTATCTTTTTATGTATCAGTCATTTGCCATATTTTTCTTAAAAATAAATAAATTATTTGCCTTCACTCTGTGGTTTAACTGTATCTTGGTTGCCCAGAGCTGTTCTCTTGGGGACCTATTCATAATCAAATCAAAATGTATTTCCTGCCCCAAAGAACCAACAGAGCAGTAGCAGATGTGGCTTCCTTGTAACTGAGTGCTCCCAGCTGTTTGGATATAAAGTCATCTATTTTGGGGACTGAAACTTCATTTAGCAGGATGATGTATTGTCCCACATCTAAGGTGTGAAATATCTGAACACAGATGAATTCTGAATAAAGATACTGCTGAGAGTTAGTCTTGGTCAGGCATCGAATCTGAAGAGAAATACTACACAATCATTCATATCTTGACTTTTTTTTTCTTCTTTTGGGTAGCACCTCCACAATCAGCATAATGCATTCTTTGGGTTAATCTTCAGAAGTCACCTTCATTGCTCCAAGTGACTGCATAGGAAGCCTAGCCTCCCAGTTAGAGTAGCTGTTATATTTATTTTCAGATGTTACTATACTTTGGTGCCTGAATAGATGTCTTGGACCTTGGTGTTCTCTTTAACAGTCCCAATGCAAATCTGCAAAGGAATCCAGTATTTCTTAATCATAAAATGTTTGAGTTTTGCTTCCCAGTTTTGGAAAGCCTGAGGCTGCCAGGTTTGTTATAATATCCTTTTGTTATACTTCTCTGTTCTCCATTAAGCCTTACCTCTTCATGCTTCTCCTCCTGCACAAGGTTTCTTTATCTCATTTTTACAGAGACTACACTGCAACAATTCATTCTGTCCAAACATGTATTAAAATCAGCTCTCTTCTTATAGGGACCATTTACTTGTAGACAGAAGGAGGTAGGAGAACAGGACTTAGTAAAGGATCTCAGAAGCTTGCTTTGATGCTGAGAACAATTGCTCTTTCTTATGTGACTGTGGAGGAAAAGCATTTTTTCTCCTTTTTTTTTTTTTTTTTTTTTTTTTCCCATCTCATACTTCTATTTGAATGGTGAGATTTCCAGTAACACCACAAATACTTAAAAACGGGACTGCTTTTGAAGTGACACCTCATTTCCTTTTGATTAATGAGCCAGTGTAATTAATCGATCCTGAGGTACTGAAAGCTTTGCTTAATGATATTTGAAAATTCTATGCAACTTGTTTCTCTAAAGTTAGGGTTTGTTTGCTTTGTTGTTTTGTTAACAGCCTAAGAAGGACCAGAGATAACATTGTTCTGTTATTTAACGAGGAAGATCACCTCACAAATAGTAACTTAGGCTAACCAGAGATATTTAATGCCTTTTTTGCCTCTGTCTTTAACACTGATGATGGTCCTGGTACCCCCCAGAACCCTGAGACAGAGAATCATGACTGCAGGAACAATAAACTCCTAGCCAATTCTGAACTCGTGTGGGATTTGCTGCTTCAGCTGGATACATATATGACTACGGGGCCCAATGGGATTCATCCCAGGGTACTCAAAGAGCTTGCTGATGTAATCATGAGATTTCTCTGAATTATTTTTCAGTGGTTTTGGGAATCTGGAGAGGTTCCAGTCAAACAGAAGTTGGCAAATGTCCCAGTTTTCAAGAAGGGCAAGAAAGAAAATCCTGGTAATTACAGGCCTGTCAGTCTTAGTGTCTGCAATACTTATAGGGAAGATTATTCTGAGTGTTATTGAAGAACACTTGAAAGACAATGCAGTTATTGGTTATAGCCGACAAAGGTTCACAAGGGGAAAGACTTGTTTAACTAAATTAATTTCCTTTTATGACAAGGTTACCCACTTGGCTGACCAAGGGAAGACAGTTGATCTATTTTGTTTTTTCAGTGGATATATTTGGATGATGATTTTTGGATTTAAGCAGGCCTTCAATACTGTTTCTCTAAGGATCCTCCTGGACAAAATGGACAAAAGAAGTGCATCCATCTTATTTTGTCTACTGTGTAATCTCACACTGTTAATCATCCAGACCATTGATAACAAGCGTAGCAGACAAAGAAGAAGTGTAATTTAATATTTGCATTTTGGTATGGTGTAGAGAAGTAATGTTAAAATGACAACTCTTACTGGGTGAAGCATTATATTATGACCACATAGAAAAACAAGTACAGATAACAATTACCTTACAAAATTAACTGGGGTGAGTTTTCCTTTCTTGTCTATTCCAAGATGATCCAACTTGTCTTGTGCCTTCAAGCTCTAGTACTTTACACTTAAGCTTTGGAGGTTTGTGATTCAATTCTCCGTGGATTGCCTGAGAGCAAGGAATCAAACCAGGCAACTTAAAATGACTTCTAATCAACAAATAAGGCAAGGAGGAGGTTATTGCACTCCTTCATCTTATTTTAGTATCTTTATTTGGTCCTAATGATAGAATGGAGGGGTCATTCCACCTTCACTCATGCTGCAACTACAAACTGTGCTACATCAAATTACAGAATATTTCTACTTAGTCTTTTCTTCTGCTTCATTTACAGTTAATGGTTTTTAGTGGCAGCTGTTCACCACATTGCCCAGCAGAAAAAAGGCTGTGTGCAAAAACCAGCACACCAGTTTATCTATAAAATTGTTTATTGACACTTTTGACTCCAAAGATGTGTATGAATAATCCCTTGTTCGGTTAGATGAGATTGCATGCAAAGCCTCTGGCAGTAAGGACCTGAACCCTTACATCCTAGGTTTCATTCCAAAGCCTGAATTATTATTTTTCTAAGCACTCACTAATGTGATGTTCCATCATCTCCTTCACTCTTGAGATGAACTGTATGACCAGAGATGGTACTGACTATATATACAGTCAGCAACATCCCAGGCAGGAAGGGTGGGAGCTTAAAGTGTTTAGACTGCATTTTTTTTTTTTTTAACCTTTTGCAGAACTTAGAATGGAAAGATTAATTCCCTAGGCTTCATAGACTATTTTGATTTGACCTCTTTTGTCCAGTATGGGAATTTAGATAACTGGTCTGAATGTAGATGCCTCAACACAGTCATGGAGTGTCATTTGAGATACCCTGGAATATCTGAGCTACCTGCCCATAAGACACAGTACCTATGAAAGGCCAATAGCTTTTTGAAGCAGGAGCTAGAGGCCAGGCAGGATACTATGGAAACTTGTCTTTAGACAGCTGATTTGCACCCCTGTATTTCAGAGTCCCCTAGTCTTGCACTGAGTCAATAAGAATCCTACCACCTCTCTGCAAGATAGTACTGAAATGTAAATAATTAAAAATAACTTTTGCAGTACTGTTAGTGATGGAAGAGGTGGATATTTCCACTTTGTGTTTGAAATTTTGCTCCCCAGACCACAGGGAAGCAAGGAAGAAAAGATCTATCCAAGGCCTATCTATTGGCTTCATCTTCAACTGTTATGCCTTTGTTCAAAAGCAATGAAATCATGTTAGTTGACTGTGTGAATATACCCAAAGCTTAACCTGATCACTTGAAGTATATTAAGAAGATAAAAGCTGCATCTTTATCTTTAAACCTGAAGTTTCCAAACTACTAAATTAATTTGTATAGTAGCTAAGAAAATTTGTGCCATTAAAACTTCTGAGACAGTTAAAGCCTCAGATGCTACTCATCACCCAAATCCATAATGACCTTCACATTTATTTGAAACTTCAGTGTGATGCTTTTGATCCCTCCTAACACCTCCTTGATCTCTTGTGGAGGAAAAATGGAGTTTTGAGTGACTGACAACCCACCCTAGCTTCTACTGGTTTGAAGTCAAAAGTAACCCTTAAGACAATCAATAGAATTACACAAGAGTTACACTTACTTGGGAGTATACCTTAGTCAGAGCTATTTCCTAATTCCCACCTGGACAATGTTATTGGGGGCAAAAGAACTTTGTGATTTTAACAAGGGAGAAACTGGCTTAATAATTCATAAATAAAATGTGCATGATATACACGATACTGGATTATTTATAAAATCAAAACACAAACAAGAATCCCTCACTTTCATCTCAGGGGGAAGCCCTGTGACACTTAATCTATATTATTTTAAATCTAGCATGTAAACATCTTTTTAAAAGCCTTTAAATTTGGAACATAATTGCTACAAGCTCTTGATTACACACAGGCTACATAATCTATCAATTAATCAAATAATCACTATTGCTGTTGGGAAATAGGGAATTATACAAGGGCCTAAAGGAGAACACTTTGTAGCAGGCAAGAAATAAACAAATCAGGGTTGGGTAATCAACCTCTGTACCATAAAATGCTAATATTGTCCTAATAAATAAAAATTCTCTTCCATTGTTTGATATGCTCCCTATGAAGCATGTCACTTAGCTTGTGGTATGCTCTAGTTTAGTTTAAAGTGGCACTACTATTAGTGCTTTAGCAAAATAATAATAGTTTCCTTTCATTTTCATAAAAGTAATTAAATTTATCAGTTTTCTTTTTAATGTAACAAGCCAACCAATAAATGGGCAAAAGAATTTTTATTCATGGTATTTTCAAATTAGCATCCTATGCACCAGGGATTATGCAGATATGAGGTTCTGAATTAATGATTTTTATTAAAAAAAAAGAATGTACAAGAATGACATTGAGGGAAAACCATTTTTGTCAATTGCTGTGTTGAGGAAATAGTATTGATTATAGGATACCTACTAACACTTCATTGCAAGCTCACAATTTCTTCAGATCAAGTTAACCTGACAACTCTAAAATGACACAGAAATTTAAATTGCACTTAAGTAACTAAATACCTTACTAGGGTGAGAAGTGAATTGTGTGTTAAGATGGACTTGGACTTTTCAAGGTACATTGAACCTAGAGGATGCACTGAATGGAAGGATGCATTCTACATGTGGAATGCAAATTAAAGAGGTCTGAAAGCAACTGCACCATGAAATCTGCTTACAGATATACTGGTGAGTAAGGAGAGCAAATAATATTCCTGGAGCATTTATAATTTACATCGACCAAATTTTAGCCCCCTCATGAATATAAACACTCAATATATTTTAAAACAGAACCTAACATATAACTCACAGACAGGAATAGAAGGCTGTGTTTGATTTAAAAACTTGGAGAAGAGACAGAAAGATGGGCAGTCCCCAAGGTTATTTTGCCCAGTGATACTCTCCCCAGTCTCTCTTATAATGTTTCTTACAATGAGATTCCCTATACCTTTGAAGGTCAGTTACACCAGAACAAAGCTCCAGCAGGAACTTTCTGCTGATATTCCTGCCATATGCTAGCACACAAAGTGGGACATCTGCAAACTCTTCTGCCTATGTCATCAAGAGAAGAAAACAGAGATGTGTATTAAACTTTGTTGATTTCACCTCATTACACCACACTGCGGGCTCAAGTGTGTTATCCTTTCCCATCAGCTGGCAGATTACAGACAGGAACAAAGAAGCCATCAGAAGGAAACCTACCAAATACAGTATTTCTGTTCTTTCTCCAGCTAATGTGAGCTAGGAATGTTGCTCACGTGGATGTTGCCACATGATTTTCTGAGTAGCTTCTTCTAGACTTTCTGGTCCAGGAAGGCGACTAGTGACGATTTGTCTTAAAACAAAGCTTTATTTTTCCCATTTCTGCATGGAACTTTCATTACATCCTTTAACAAAATATTGTTATTATAGTCATTTTTTTTTATGATCCTATGAGTAAGACACTTGATATGACACAGGAGACATATAGAGTTTGGTTTTGATGAAGACCTGGTCTTAGGCTAGATCTTTAAAGCTGGTCAGACCCCTAAAGGTAAGTATATGTCCCAGCAAGATTATAAAGTCTACTAGGTTAAATTACTTTTGTCTCTGATTTTGTTCAGCCTTAGGTACTTCAGGTGCCTGTACAGGAGTGCAGCTGAAAAATCTCGCAAGGTGTCTATCTTTAGCATCCTGCTTTTCCCTTAATTTCTCTGCATAACAGCTGTCTTTAGCTGATCTCAGTCTTTAGAAAATTATCAGGGTAGATACTATCTTTCTCTTTTTTGCATACATATGCAGCCAGCGCAGCACGAGCAGGCAACAGGGCTTCTGTAATAACAGTGACTGGTGTTTCTGTGTTTAATTGGATGACCGTAAGATTCAGAAGCAAGACTGTCTCCAATCAACACAATTTCTAAACAAGTGTTTTAAATTGCACTCTAAGCCTTCATGAAGTGGAAATTAACAGAAAATTCTCATCTGGAGACCTGTGACCTTAGGAAACCTTGCATCCAGAATGCACCAGACCCTTATCTTTTGAAAACACATATGAAATAGGGCTTTATTTTCACTATTTGGCCCCAACTGATGGCAAATTTGCATTTGTATTCATTTATGTTCTTTGATATTGTGGCCAGGAAGACAGGAACAGATCTCAATATCTAAACAGTTCACCAGGAATTTAATATAACAGATTTCACACCCAGAATTTTTCATTGTGATCACCTAATTTGCTTTCTTACATAGGAGAAGTCATGGAACTTCAATCAGTAAAAGATGTTGAATTTTTGGTTCAAAATTTGTAGCTAACTTTTAAAGAAAACAGTTACCCTATTTTGGAGAGCTATGGGGCTCAGTGAGGTTTAACTTTACGGTCTCCAAAATTCTTTTAATTTTTCAGTACATTAAAATAGCTGGACCTGCATGACTCATGCAAAGTAGCACACAAGAATCACATCTGCATTTTGGAGTCCTAATTGAGTGTTCTCTCTGGAAGGTGTCTTGACTTCTAGTAAAAAAACATTTGGGTTTTCCCTGCAAGCTTCTGACACCTTCCGGACCAGTCAGAAGAAGGGTGATAACTGTTGCCTATATACTAATTTGAAGTGATAGAGTGAGCTGTCAAAACAGCACATTTGTCAAAGAAACATTCAAACATTTCACAATATTTTAAGAGAGCAAACAAATCTGTTTCCCAGCAGCTGAGGTGATTACTCCCCCAACCACAAATTTTAAGGTCTATTTAAGTGATAATCTGTGCTGCCCTGAAATACATAAAATAATGAATAGCTGCTCTGACTGATCAAATGCAGAAGTAAAGTTGAGGTACTGATCTCTCATAAAAGCAGTTTATTGCATTTTGAATGTAAAGTCAATAGAGTTTTTGTTGTTGTTGTTAATGCAGAACAAACCATAACAAAGATAAAAATAAACCTAGTTTCATTTTCTAATTTTTGGAAATCTGATGGTGATCCCTCTTCAACAGGTATTTTAAGGATGCGCACATCAGCATAGTTCTTGGGAAGGATGATTTGCATTCACTTCACAGTGCTATGTCTGGGTACAGTGCCTTTACCTGTCTGCTTCATTTAGACTAGTATTTATTTATATATTAGTTATGTTTTTGAACTACATGTTCTTTCTTTTTTTTTTCCTACTTTCTTCCCCTCCCTCACCTTTTTTTTTTTTCTTTTTCTCATTAATAATAGTTATTCTAGTCAAAGCTTGCTAATTTGGAAGAAGAGAGTTTAAGAAGCATATGATGAAATTATTTGAAAAGGAGAAAAATGTTTAGGAGTGAGAACCTCTGAACTTATCCTGACTGGACTTACGCAAATATAATAAACCAGGCCTTATTTTGACCTTATCCACCCCGTTTTTGAGTTAGGAGTAACCCCATTTGAAAAGGTGGAAGATCTATAAAAATAACTTTAACATTAAGCAACAGCAACATTTCTTAGCACTTAAGATGACACATTTGCTGAGGTGGGTTGGTAAAAAGAGAGCCTTTTCCTCTCCTGAATCTTCAAATCTTGGATGCCTGGTCTGAGAGTATTTTTTCTTTCAGGTTCCTTCCCTAGGAGTAATCCATCTTGGCTCAGGCTGATAGCTAGTCTTTCCTTCTCTTTCATTTTTTTTGTTTTTGTTTTTGTTTTTGTTTTTGTTTTGTTTTGTTTTGTTTTGTTTCCTGGGTGAAGGAAGATGTTCATAATATACCTGAAATTGGAGATTGCAATTCTCCCATGCTCCTATGCAGAGAATAATACTGTCTATCCACATAAGACCAAGGTAGAGTCTGACCCCTCCTCAACTGGGGCTTGATCCTTCTGCCCTTATTTTAAGTGGACTGAAATCCTCTGTGGAACTGGGAACTCTGCAGAGAGGAGAGATTACTACAAATGCAAGTTCTGAAACAGATATGCCAGCTCATAAAGATCACCAGGCATTTCCTTGCTCAAATTCAGGAACAAAACTAGAGTCTAATTCTTGCTGACCTACAAAAGATTCTCACATTATGAGTATAATATATAACAGAGTTGGTGGCTACCCCATGATGGCTTTTTCCCTTTCCTGTACTGAGCAGAAAGTGGATTTGGAGAAGAATCTGTCTTCTGGGTAGAAAAGCAGTGGAAGTGAATTATCAAAGAATGACTTCTTTTATTTGAGAATTGTGAGCCTTTCTGTGCCCACAATTGTTTTTAAGATATTTCACATATACATCTTTAAAAAGTCATGGATGTCAAATATATCCTCTGCGTGTGATATCTGTTATATACAGAAACAGATGCTTTCTTTTAAGATTAAAATGAAAGTTTCATTTAAGAAAGCTCTGTGTGAATATTTTATAATCAATTCCTAATGATTTCATCGAAAACAATTAAAACAGTGTAAGAAAGAGGACACAATAAAACCATGGCTTCTTAGAATTGTCACCGAATATGGAGAACTGAGCAGGAACTGCCACAGTCTAAATTTTAACCAGGGATTCAAATACTTCAGGATATAATGTCTACTTAAGGTGGATGGAAGGGTCAGGTGCAAGATGTTGTTTTTCAATCATGTATGGCCACTGCCAGTTCTCGGTGCAGGTGTGTGAGCATGTCACTTCCTAGAATCAGTCAGAAGTGGTGACCTTGGAAAAACAAGACTCCATAGCATAGTGGAATAATCCATAATCCATAGGCTTAAATAGTTGGGCGAGAATCACAACTGCTGCAAATTTGCAAGCCTCAATGGTGATTTGTTGAGTTACAGAAACAGGGGATACAGATATCAGTACTTGAAATTTTTTAATATATGGATGCAAATGACAGAAGTGTTAAAAGCAGAGTACCTGATTTTCTTCTCACTTATGTCAGTGTTAAACAGGAGTAACTTCACTGAATTTACTTAACACATTTCATTCTGCCCTCTGACTTCCTTGTAGTTAGTCCTAATTAGAAATGTGCAAATAGCTGGTTGGGTAGGTCAGCCAAAAATAAGAGAAGAAAAAAAGAATTAGATAGAAAAAGCGAATTTAGATGCTATTTGTTTTGCTGAAGCAGTTTTCTCTTGACTTATAATAATTAACATCTTTATCCAAGAAGCAAAAACTCAAATTTGGTTGAAGCCTGAGTTGTATAAATTAAGATCCAGAGGGATCCTGGTCTTTACTCTAAATCAGGTAGGAAGATCTTTGGACCTTGGTTTTCCACATGCTGAAGGATGTGCCAGTATTTGAAGTGTACACAAAAACTGGGAAAACAGGCTCCACTTTTGCAACTAGTACCTGTTTTATAAATCTTGCTTCCCATGTAATATTGTGTTATTGTAGAAACACCAAATGAAAATATTTCACTGTTCTGAATACACTTTTTTTTTTTTTTTTTTCCAAATAGAATATGTGAGTTTTGTAAAAATGATGATTCAGCTACCTGAAAACATCTTTCAATAAGTGATTTTCTAGTTGGTTTTTGTTGTTGTTGTTTGTTTGTTTGTTTGTTTCTTCTAAGTGGTGCCTGGTGCAAACAAAAGGTAAATGGGAGCTGGTGTGTCTAATGGAACCAGACTGCTCCTCTCAGCTCATGAGTAAAGGTCCATTATTCCAGGGCTGCAGCATCAGCAAAGCAATTAAATTAAGGAGTTCTACAGTCTTATAACATAGTTAAAATGAACAAAACCAGATTGAATTTAGAGCATTACACACCAGGGGAGCAAAATAAGGAGAGTGCAGTTAGAAGATGGAAATCCTAGAGTACAAAACAAAGAAGTAGAATACTCAGCCATATAATCTGATTGCTATGATAGTGAAAAATAAATATATTACTTACTGCAGGATTTTGGTTCCATTTTATGAATCCTGTTTCACATTTATGACCTTTTGACATCTCTGTTAAAATAACTTTGCTCAATTCTCCATGTGTCATGAAGTGTTTTATTAGGCCATTCATGCTTATACTGATTAAATCTGATACTAGTTGTAAGAGAAGAGATACAGAAATATCTAGCTGCTCAACAAATAAATACTGTAAGTGCTGTCTATGAGCTCTGACCGGTATTGGCTTTTGTCTTATAGCTGTGAAGCCACAAGCATATGCCTTGAAGTCGTGTGGCTCCTTCTGGGACTTCTCTGAATCCAAGTAATCTCCTTGAGCTATGGATTCTCTGACTATTCACAGTATTGCTGCCAGAAAGAGATTTGTCATATCTTTATACTAACAGGACAAATTCTGCGGTACTAGCTAACTCCTCTCCACAGGGGAAATCAACATATTCTGGTTACGCTGCAGTCCTATGATCAATATATTTGCTCAAATTTAACACTACATGTGACAACCAGCACTCTCATTTTGACTAAATGTTGGAAGTGAATACTGACGTATATATATGGGATTTGTCTCCTTTCCAACCTCATTCTTAACATAACATAGCTGGAATTAATTGGAAATAGATTTGAAGGTGTCTTGATCTTTTGTGGGAGAAAGTAGGCCTTTGCATTTTATTCTATCTAGCTAGTCAATAACAATACTCTTAGCTTCTGAAACTTGGGCAGATTTATAGCTTCAGCATAATCTTCTACACTGCCATTTTTAAATACACATTGTATACTTAAGAGAGCTCCTCAACAAATTTTTTAGACCACTTGAAGTGATTTAGAAATCTAAAAAGTAATTAAAAACAGACAAAAAAACAGTGACTTTCAGTAGGACTAGACTATCCAGAAGATAATTTCCAAAATGGCACAAGTGTCTAGATGCAAAATTATGAGATTCTCTAATGTCTATGACCAGAATATTAACCTTAAAATCCTATGTTCTTAAATTAGTGGGTATTTCAAATTATTGGTATTTCAATGTTGTACCAGAAGAGTCTGGCAAACTCATATAATTGTAGTACTCAGCATATACAAAATCAGTGAAACATTGAGTGCTGTGGAGACGACTGAATTTCATGCCTAAGCACCACCTGCAGCAGCAAGAAAAGCTCCCACTCTCACCTAGCAGCAGTCCTCATATGTGCCCAATATACCAAGAAACAGCAGGAGGAGACAGTGTTTATTTTCCCAATAACTTGATTATATTCCCATGAGTTCAGATAGACTGTTTAGGTTCAAATTCCCCTGTTCTCCAAGACAGATGAACATACAGCTGTCATATGAGGAATATATACAATCATCATGTTTGTATTTTGGAGGCAGAGAAGAAAGAAGTATCAAGAAAGAGAGCTCTGAATTCCTCCTTCTGAAGATTCTGCACATGGGAACATTAAAGGATGACAGATGAAGATAAAAGGTTGGGAGGAGTCTTTGTCCTATAGGGGTGAAGCCATTCTCACTGTCCCTGTTTACCTCAGAATTGATATTTAAAGTTTACTTTGGGGATGGGGATCAACATGCATGAAGTAGAAGGATTTGAGTTTGGACATCTCTCTTATCTCCATATACTGTTTCTAGTCTGCTGGGTAAAACACCACCTCCATAATAGTCTGATTCAGGCCATCAGTCCCACTAGGAAGTACCTGCAGCCAGTGAAATTCGGTTTCAGAAGTAACTTTTTTTTTTTTTTTTTCCATTTTTTTTCTTTTCTTTTTTAGGACACAGTCAGACTCAAGGTAGGACTAAGCACACAGGTTGTCTGCCTGATGATTTTGTCAGTTGCACAGCAGTAGTAGGAGCTACAAAACGATCAAGAATGTCAGATTTTGTGCTGCGTCCACAAAGGCTCCCAAGGCTTGCAGCTCTCAAAGACTTTCAAGGACCTTGGGTGTTGATTCTGGAGATCCTGGGAATACTTGAATGAAGTTAGTTTTTTAGACTGAACTGCAGAAAACCTCAGTTGCCACAAACCTACTCAAACCTGAAGTGTCTTTTTTCCTGACTCTCAGACCCTTAGGTGCTTGTCTGATGGCTTCAAGCCATAAGTCAGCTGTACAGCCCACCTGGAAGGTTTAACAAAGCTAGCAGTTAAAGAAGTCCCAAACTGTGGGAATGATGGCATATTCAGCCCTATAGGCTTCAACATTACAGCAGGTTGTCTGGGGCAAAATTTCTAGAGCTCAATGAGTACTGAAACCTTTTCCAATGCTGGGCCCAAAGTTTTGCGGTAAAACTGGACTGCAAATTATTAAGCTGCAGTCATATTTAGAAACGCTACTCAGTGACTTTCAGTATGTTTGTACAGCAATTAGCCGAAAGGAATTGAAAAGAGAGGAGCTGAAATATGTACAATATGGGATGAAACTATTATAAATGCTAAGTCAACATATTCTTTTCAGCTACCTTTATGATATATACTTAGTGTTAATTAGGTCTAACTCTTTCAACTGCAATGTTCTTAAATATGGGATTTATTTATTTATTTATTTTATTTTCCTTTTCTGTAGATTTTTGAACTGGATGAATGTTTGAATTACACAGCATGTAAGTCTCTGAATTGCTGTCACTTAGTATGAAGGTATGGGCAGAACAGTACACTCTTATGCTTTTGCTCAAAGTTAATTTGTATGGTTTTTAGTTTCCTGAGTTCTTTGCTGAGTTTAGCTTTTATGATCACATAACTGATATTATCTATGAAAGTTGAACTGTGAAGCTTTACAGATAATAGTATTTTTACCATCAATATACTGGATTTTATTGAGAACAAGATACTGGAGGAAAAAAAAAAAGGCAAGATGCTTCATAGTCTGATTCACTAATAGCTCAGTTGTAGTTGTCTGAACCTGTCTTGACTGGATTTTGGTCTCAGTCTCATTATATAGTACACCAACCTCTGCAGAGATAGTTTTGACTTACACTGATCCAAAGGACAGGAGAATTAATTCAACTGCAAAGAGCAATGTAACAATAGAAAATGTTAATTTTTCATTTCAACCAATTCATTCCAATAATCATTTCAATCTTTAAACAGAACATTACTTCAAATTTCATAAAGTAGAGAGACTTAAATCGCAGTTCTCGGAATTTCAAGTTCTAAACCGTTTAATGTCAAAGGATACCAAGTCAATATTTTTATTATCTAGCATTTCCTTATTTTGAAACTTTGGCAATTCCTAGATCATAGAAAAGCTGAGTTTCATTCAGCTGTTGGATATTAGTGTGGGCTGGTGACAGTAAGCCTTCATACAATAATACTTAGGCAGAATTTTCTCTATCAAATATACTCTCAGTATGCTAATAAATCAAACTCTTAGTAATTATCAAAGTGAAGAGCTGCACAGATTCCATTTAGATATCTATTACCTATCCCACATTTTTCATGATGTAGGTGCAAACTTACATGACTGAAGGCTATCATTCAGTCTCCTAACTTAGTTAATACTGCTCTTTACTCATGAGTACCATACCTAGTTTTTCTGAGTTTGCTGTTAATTCCTCCTAGGAACTATCAGAAGAAATACCAATTTTTAGTAATAAAATACAGATTTGAAAATGCTTTATAATATTTTGTGGGGCAGGATAATTTCACGTAGGAGTGTTCCAAGGAGACTTGCACTCCAGAGCGAAAAATCACCGTGCAAATCTGTCTCATCATCTAAAATCTAAAGACCATTTACATAAGGATAATCAACAGAAAGGACAGATTGAGCAGGGTTGTAAATGTCTGAAAATAAAGATAAGACCAGATCTGCTGGTATGAGCTTTCTGCGTGGTGCATCTCAGATGATGGAAAGCAGCTGTAAACTGGTCTAAGCTGCATTTGTGATTCTCTGCATCAGTGGAGCAATGCCAAAGTGCTCTGGTGTATCAACAAATCCATGGAAGTAGCAGCTGCATCTTTCCAGACAAAGCTTCTTCTACTGAATGTAGTCTGAAGAAATCATTTGCATATATACAGCAGTGTATTTGTTTGGATGTGTACGTGCATGTGTATTTACACGTACACACACAACTCTGTGAGTATGTGGTGGGCCTGGATACAGCATTTAGGATTAAAGTTAACCATTACCTCTGCTGACAAGAGCAATCGCTTATGTATTTCTAAAGGTTAGTCAGAAAGCTTAACTTTTCCATGTGATCAATAATGAGTTTGGGGTTCAGGATAGTAACAGAAAAGCAAAGCCTAAACCAGCCAAAAAACTAATTGAAATAAATAAATAAATAAATAACCCCCCAACAAGCGAACAGCTAGATAAGCATATTTGTCCCTATTTTTTTTTCTTTTTTTTCTAATACTGAACAGGAGTATTGTCAGGAAAATCTTAGCAGTTTTGTTTCAAACAGAAGGTTACTGAGTCATCCTGGAGAGAACTAGCATGGAAAAAATCCTAATCAAAATGATTAGGAAGGTTATGAGCAACTAATAAAAGATCTTAAAACATGGAGTATCAAGCAGCACTAATTACAGGAAATGCTGGAATATTTATAGACACACACAAACATATTTGCAGGACGACCTCTAGGCTTTCAACTTTGGATGAATCTCAGCAGAGGGACCCTTTCAAGTGCTAACCTAAATATTTTGGTTCAGCATGCTTATAAGCATCCCACAGATTCAAATGGTGTCTGGTACTTAGTTGGGGTTATGGCTGACTGTGCATCTTATTCATTAAACGGTATGTTTAGCTATAAATGCATTCTCTATTTGTTTACAGGAAACTGCATTTTGACTTTATGATTTTCTGAAAGATAAGGCTGAAGCAACTGTTTAGAGTCACGTTTTATTGTCTGCTAGCACTTCAACTAGCACATAATCCAGTGATTGCTGAATGCATCTTTGGTTCAGAAACAATTTATTTTCGTCTATTACTAACAATGTGACACTTTGGTGAGTTCTTTTGTAGTAGAACTCAGGAGAAGCCCCACCAGAACAAAAATTAGGTTTGCTTTATGTTTCTGAGTATTAGAATCCTTCCAAACAATTATCCAGGATAATGTGTATTGATGAACAAAGTCAAAACATTTAGAATGTCTGTAATTTCACACTTAGCAATAAAAATTGCAGCTACAGTTTGGTGCATGGTATGGAAACACAAATCACTAGCTATGGAAAAGTCAGTGAGACTTGTAATACTGGGTGGTTAATAGGAAAATCTTTTACAAGCATAGCTCTTATTCACAAGAATTACCTGTATTTTTCTGATTATAATGGAACTGGAAACTGTTGTCCTGAACATTAAAGCTTTTTATACATTCCTGGCACTCTGGGATGCAGAGAAAATAGCCTCTGCTTTCTTTCCACACTCCCTTTGCTCTTTGGCAATAAATGGAATAATGTTAATCACAAACACTTAAAACTTGATTATGATGTCCAGCCTGGAAACTCCTACCCAAACACAAGCAGAATCAAACATGCTGTGTTACATATAGACTCATCTGACTGCAGAAATGGGCTGTGTTGCCTTCTCCTGTATTATGTTAGAGCACATCTTTTTTGCTATCCTTCACAGATTTTACCTTGGGAACAAGCACTGCTGCATAGACATATCTTTGGGCAAATACTCAAGAAATGACATTTACTGAGGTGCTACAAGGAAATAAGTACTTGGGACATGAAGTCTAGAGACATGAAAAAATATCCAAAAGTAACATGCCAGGTCCTTGAAAGGTCCTAGCCACTCCACTAAATATTATAGAAACGCTCCTTTACACCCGCTGAAATCTTGGACCAAGATCTTTCAGAGTAGATACCAGTTTTTCTAAACTTCTTGTCAAGAGAAAACACACCACTATATTGACTGTTACTTGGCTAGAAAATGTGTATTTATCATGATAGTCTACTTCAACTCTGTCCTGCTGCTGTTAGGTGTCATCTTAATGTTTCTTTTTAGCTAAGAAAAATAAGACTGGTGTCATCTTTGAGATTCAGTTCTGACTTAAGTTGATAGGTGAATAGAGTATACCTTGCAAACAAGCTTCCTAGAAAAAAAAAAAAAAAAGAAAAAAAATCACAATAATCTCAATGTAAAACAAAAAAAAAAAAAAAAAAAAAAAAAAAAACCTCTCCAAAACTAGTAGCCTCAGGAGAAATTTTTTAGAAGTGGTTGCAAATAGTAACAATAAAAATATTGGATCTTGAATATATTGCAAGTCTTTAAGTCAAACAAATCCAGGAAAGAAGCAGGCATTGATGTTTCTTTTAGCACTTTCATGAGCCATAAAGCAAACTGTTTGTAAAATATCAGTATTCAATGACAAATGCTGTAATTTAGAGCACAAATTATTTATTTATCAGCAGTGTAATTATACAGCTCAACCCTTCCAACTTCTGTATCAATCTGCCATTTTGTTCCCTGAACGATGGCTTTGGAGTAAATAGAAAAATAAAATATTTACTTTAAAACATTCAAATGATTTGTTTCAGGGTTCAGAAACATCTTTTATGGGCAACAGTCTGACAATATCTAATGTTAAGTAATAACAGTGGTGTTGTAACTATTCTGGTCTATGGATACCCAAGAAACAATGTTTACAGGGTTTTATTAGACAGAAATAATTGAAATATTACATCAGCTTTGGAGCAGAGAAACCTTGTGAAGCTTGTCTAATTTTCCAAATCGATGCGATGTTATGTTAAACATATCTCTTTGGGAGGCACAAAAATGCTGAGGGCATGCAAAAAGTCCTTTGACCTTAAGTCTTATCTTGTTTAGAAATAATGATGTTAAATTATTTAGAGAGAAAAAATTGAAAATGTCCTGATTTAGAGAGATCAGAGATCCCAGGGTAGTTGATGTTGGAAGGAACCTCTGGAGATATCTTGTCCCATCCACATGCTCAAGCAGGGACACCTAGTGCAGGTTGCCCAGGACCATGCCCATTCTGAATGTCTCCCTGGATGGAGACTCCACAACCTCCCTTGGCAGTCTGTGCCAGTGCTTAGTCAATGCCTTCTTTAACACTGTTGAATACATTCCTGGTCACTTACATGTCCATGTATTTCAGACTCAGTATAAAGTTTAACATAATAATACATGTCTTAGAAAAAGAAAAGTTGATGTTATCACCTGTTGGGAAGAATGAGGTTCAGAGAAATTAGAGAACTCCCCTCAGGTCACAGAAGAAGGTTCTGGTGGAGCAGAGAATTAGCTGTGGGTCTCCTTGTTTCCAGGTTAACATATTTAATGAAGTCAGGGGACCTCTCTGACCTGAGGTGAGACCTGCGAGCTAAAAGTCAAAAAGGGAAGAATGGGAACAAATAAAAGAAAAAACAGTCCATTACTTACTCAAAAGTTGTATTTTCTGATATTATCAAAAATGTTCATCACAAGAAATGCTTCAGCAGGAATACAAGACAGGATATAGAGAGAAGCAGGAGCAAAGTGGGAGAAACTTTGAAAACATCCCCAACAGGCTTGCTTTCTGCTCCATGGATAGTTTGGCTGTCTGGACTTTGTACAGTGAAGCTGCATGTAAGATGAAATAGTATTCAGTGCTATATGTCCTAAACAAAATGAGTGGAATTTCTGCTTTCTGTCTGGTGTCCTTGGAGATCTGAATGCGCAGGATTGGTAGATCAAGTACCTTTATGCTTGGAGAAATGTTAAGATGAATTTGGGAAGCGGTGTCTGAATTCTGCAAAGCTACCTTACAATCCTTAAAATTGGCCTCTGTCATGATGCACATAAAAGTTGACTGCAGTTACATTTCTCATGTATCATGATATAACATGCTATGATAGTAATTAATAGGATCTCCTGCTACTTTACATTCTCCTGTCCATCTACTGATTCGTGCATTACATTTCGTACTACATACTAATAAGCATCTTTACAGTACTTATCACACTGAGATCATGGTATGTGACTAAGTTTCCTATCGCTATAATGAGAAAGAGACCTAGCACTGATATCAAAGCTACTATGGTGGGTCAGATGACTGAATGTGCTGAAAAGCCAGAAGCAGAGTAGTCATCCTACCAAGTTAGGTAGGCTGCTTACTTTTGGGGATAGGATTCAGTTCATGCCCCAAGACAGAATTCTGTGGTAGGTAAGATCATAGAATTATACAATCATAGAATGGTTTGGATTAGAAGGGACCTTAAAGATCATCCAGTTCCAACCTCCTACCATGGGCAGGGACACCTCCCAGCAGCCCAGGTTGCCCAAAGCCCCATCCAGCCTGGCCGTGGGCATGGCCAGGGATGGGGCAGCCACAGCTCCTCTGGGCAGCCTGGCCAGGGCCTCACCACCCTCAGAGGGAAGAATTTTCTCCTTATATTCAATCTAAATCTACCTGCTTTTAGTTTAAAGCCATTCCCCCATGTCCTATCACCACACCCCCTGGCAGAGAGTCTCTCCCCAGCTTTCCTGCAGCCCCTTCAGGCCCTGGCAGGCTGCTGTGAGGTCTCCCCGGAGCCTTCTCTTCTCCAGGCTGAACACCCCCAGCTCCCTCAGCCTGGCTCCAGAGCAGAGATGCTCCAGCCTCTGATCATCCTTGTGGCCTCCTCTGGACTCACTCTGATACATCCCTGTCCTTGTGCTGGGCCCCAGAGCTGAACGCAGGCTCCAGGTGGAGTCTGACGAGAGCAGAGCAGAGGGGGACAATCCCCTCCCTGCCCTGCTGCCCATGTTTTGTTGGTGCAGCCCAGGACCCGGCTGGCTTTCTGGGCTGCAGGCACACATAAAAATGAATCAATGGTCTTTCATTTTTCTATTCTGAATATAAAAATTATCTAAATGTTTAAAATTAGGAGAGATGTATGCTAGCTATCCTGCATGCCTTTAGTAGCTGACTGTGTCTCGTCATTACTTACTAGACAAACAGCTAGATCTGTCAACTCCAGAAAACCAGAAAAACAAACAACAACAACAAAACCCACCTACCACTGTTCTCTGAAACATGTTGGGAAGTTTAAGTCAGGAACTTATATTAGTGGTTTGAATGCAACTGCTGTGCGTTATAGTAACAGAAATGGTAAGTGATAGCAATAACACTGGAAAGCTTTTATCAAATTAAGTGAGGGTTTTGGATCAGCTCCCAGCAGCTACAGATTCATTTTTTTCAGAAACCAGCAACTGGTCATCTGTAGCATCCTTTGCTTGCAATTACAACAAAGTTCTCATGGTTTGAATGGCTTGTGGGAGCTCCTTCCAGACTATGATTACTACTGTAGGTCAAGACAGTCTCACACAGCTGTGTATGGGTACTGATTAGTCCTTTAATCAAAATATTGTGATTTGAAATACCAATTGATAATGTTGGTTGACAGAACCTTGGCAGAGTAGACAGACAGATCCCTTCTCCTCCTTCAGTAGTTCTTATATCTTCTGTTTTACTAAAACAGCTCATCATATTTGTAAGCTTCAATGCATAATCTGCTTAGCATACTCCCACATATAGATCCATTGAGCAACTTGCATTGTTTCAGCTAGTTTTGAAGATAACCTTTTCTCCAAGACTGTTTGTGAACTCTAAAGCTTCAGGAACAGCAAATGTTACCTTCGTCAGCCCATTACAGGAGGTGTTTTCTTTGCTTCTTGGAAAGATAAAAGATAAGAGAAATAGCACCACCTTTAAGAAAAAGAACAACAAACCAAGGTAGTATACTATGACGTCTACTCATGAGTGTGGTAACAACTGTAAGTTCATTGTTGGAAGAGAGAAGTTGGAGATAAACCCATGTCATATGAAACAAAAAGTAACCAGTTGCTTTACCAGTAGTAACCTTTAAAATAAAGGATTCAGCTTTCTCTGGGCTTGTTATAAGTTATTTCTTTGCATACTCTTTAGTATCTAGATGAGACAAGATGAGTGAAGAATTTTAGTGGATAATACATTAAGAATTTACTAAATAAAGATTGTATGGAGACCAATTTGCTGAAATGACCTGTTCCCTAAAGCTTATCCCTACTTTAAAATAGAGTTAAAGGGTGACTTAGGCTTTCGGAAGCCTTGCATCTCTAATCGTTTGTGGGATTAAGACTCTTCCATCCATTATAGTCTATTGCGTTCCAGATGCCCTAGGTAGTTCTAAAGTAATTTGCTTGGATATAAAAAGCAGTATAGAAGGTTTTCATGGCAGCTTGCTTGGACTAATATAGCTACTTCTAGCTGTGTTAATTAGTCACAACAGAGCTCCATAATAAAGCTTGTTTGTTCAGCACTTGCTCAGGTATCTTCATGCTGTACAGCTTTATGTCATGTTGGTATAGTCTTGAGTGCTTCTAAAACTGTAATCTTTTGACTAAGGCGAAGTTAACATAAAAAAATCTGTGTAAATTTTTTTTTTTTTTTTTTTTTTTTTTTTAACTTCTTGTTGATTTACAGATCAGATGCTCTCAGGCTGGGTAAAACTTCCACAGTTACATAGAGCAATATCTCTATTTCATCAGCAGGGAAATTTCAGCAGGACTAGGTGTGAGATGAAGCACTTTTTAGCCCTTGCCATGCTGTGAGCCATAAACTCCCTCTCTGTCTTCCAAGGCTCTGTTGATGTTGTAGAACTAATGAAAATGAAGTAAATGATTCCCAGTAGAAGCTGAAGGACAAGGACTTACCAGGTCCCTTATGTCTGCATTTATGGGACATATATACATTCCCTTATGTATTTTAGGAATATCTGTAGTCTTCCTTCAAGTCTGTATTCACTGTACAGTGTAGAAGCAGGGTTTTGAGTACAATGGGAAGCTGTAGAAACCATACTATTTCCAGTTTTATTCTGGTTTATCCATGGTTAGGATGGGACTGTTGGGAATTCAGCTTGTTCTTGTCTGGATTTATGGTCAGATACAAACTTGGAGAAACAATAAGTGATGCATACAATTCGCCCCTTTTTGTAGCTTTCTAAAGCCTCTTCTGCAGCCTTTACCTCACTCATTAAACAAGGAATGATATGTCAATATGGTGAGAAAGAGAGAACATTTTGCATTTGGCCCCTTGTTAGATTAGAATTATAATTCCATGTTGGTTTCCTCTGTGATTGTGGCAATATGTTTGCCAGGCAATGACATATCTGGCTAATGTCTTCCTCTTTTAATGCACAATTGGAGTCTGAGCACATCAGAGGTTCTGGGCCAGTAAATATCCATAATCTCAAGGGGTAAATTCCTAAAAGATGCTGTTGGTAAATGTTGCCTGAGATGGAGGTCAGAGAGAAAGGAGATAAGGAACCACAGATACGCTCCTGATAATTCTGAACACATCACCAGGAACAGTCTCTCTGCCAGAATGCTAAAGAAATGTCCCATTCTCTCATCTTATATTGAATGTTCCGACCACTTTCATATTAAATGTCAGAGCCTTCAGCCACTCTGTAGTTGATCCACACAATGCAAACACAAGGCTGCAAAGACGCAACTTTTAGTTTCTGGTGATGCTTTTCTTGAAGACAAAACAACTATGAATTTTCTTAAAATGTGAATTTTCTACTCATGAAAAGCAGCAGTTCAGATTTCTAAAAATAACGAGTCTTTGCATGCCAGAGCTGAGAGGTCTAAAGGAATGTGCCAATTAATTGACTAGGGAACTTAAATATGGAAACCTGTCAGATGGATGTGTCTGGATTGTATATGGGAGTAAAATGAGGAAGGAGAGTAATGTGTGTGCTGGCATTGCTACCCAGTCAGGTAGCTTGGAGTAGGCACACTGAGCCAGGTAATACTAATGTGGAAGGAGTTATTGCTCCCCATCCTCTCTTCAGTGCCAGTCTTAACTGACTCATTGTTTTGGAAATTCTTGGCTAACATATTCATTCTGCTACTGCCACAGAAAATAAGTGCTGCATCTAGAAATAAAACAGAAGATGGCTAGTAGTGACATCTCTATGAAGAATTCACAATGCATGACTTTGCATCTCTAAAACTTCAGAAAAGTGGAAGAAAGTTATAATTTATTCCTGGGGTGGTTTCACACTGATGGCTAGCTAAGCTCCACAGTGCTGCTCTCTCACTCCCCCTTCTCAACAGAACAGGAGGAGGAATTATGATGAAAAGGCTCATGGGTTGAGATAAGGACAGGAAGATCACTCACTGGTTGCCATCATGGGCAAAACAGAGTTAGTGTATCGGGATTAGTGTAATATTTTGACTATTGCTAACAGACTAAAGCAGTGAGAAACTAAAAGCAAGCAAGCAAAAAAAAAAAAAAAAACACTTTCCCTCCACTCTCTTCTATGTCCTCCCCACAAGCAGCACAGGGGAATGGGCAATAGGGGCGGTGGTCAGTCCCTGATGCTTCATCTCCACCTCCTCTTCACTGTCACTCTCTGCCCCTGCTCTACGTGGGTTTCCTCCCCACTGTTTCACCCCACTGGGGTTCCTCCTCCAACTGCTGGTTGGAGCTTGCTCTGGACTGAAATAGGGCAGCTGCTGGGCTCCGCTCACAGAGGCCACCCTTGCAGGCCCCTGCTACCAAAACCTTACCACGTAAACCTAGTATGATTCATTTTCTTGCCCTGCAATGTCTAATGTCTTTGGCATAAAAATTTAATAACACAAATGCTCATATTAACAACAGTATCAGAAACATGTCATGATTATTAATCCTTCATTCCAGCATGCAAAATATTCTTGACATCAAGCTACCAACTGTGAATGTGATGGAGAAAGAATGGTCCATCCTGGTAACAGCAGGGAACATGAAGCCTGATTTTCCTTGGATCTGTGCCCTTAGATTTTCCCCTGTGTATTTCATAAGGCTTCTAGCTTATTCCTGATTCCTCTACAGGTTTTCTGTGTGAATAGGGTGCCATGCACTGACTTTTCAAAATTACGTATGTGAGCAGTAGGGGAACTACGAATGCTGACTGCTCTCTTTCACAGTGGGCAAACATCTGACATTTAAGTGCCTTTCACCATGGTGGTGAAAATACTTTGAAGTCTCTTACCTCTCTGTTGCCAACAGTTTTTATCAAATACTTATGAACTCTGTCCTTGAACCACCTGCCTTTTGGTAAAATTAAGCTGCTTTGCATGTTAGATTTAGAACTTATTTTGAGCTAATGGCAGTGATATATATATATTTTAATACATATATATATTTCATATTAAATGCTCAGACAGCTTAAGGATGTCTTCCGCGTTGATACATTATCTTTCTGACCAGAAAATCTCCAGTGAAACTGTTCTTCCTTGGAGAAACTGAGTATTTAACAGAAATAGTTTACAAAATATGTCTACTTTACATGGATAATTTTGATATAGCCTCTAAAACAAGCTCCCTGTCAAACCAAAATATTTTGGTAGTGAAAATCCTTTATGGCAGTTATGATTGCAATGTACTCTTCTTTGGGTCTTCTCTGCTTCTGACTGACTGCATTGCTGACTGTCAGCTCCCATAATGCACAATCCCCAAGAGAACTGTTTTATGATGCCTCATGGGAGCCACAGTTTGCTCTAAAGAGATTGTATGCAGAGAAGAAATGGACTGTAAAGAAACAGGGAGTCACCTGCCATAAGGTACTGCAGAAACATTTCCAAGAAAAAAAAAAATATTTCTTCACTTTAAAAAGTATTTTGATTTTTGGGGGTAGACCCAAACCATGCAAAATATTTTTGGAAGTTTTACTTATGAATTATTCAGGTTTCCTGTGCATCCTTCTTGCCAATAAAACTCTTAGGATGGAGACAGTTATATGAACACTCTTGCAAGGACAGTCTGCCGTGACAGCATAGAGAAGATAATGGAGCCAGCCAACAAAAACAGCTGCAATAGTGCAGAGCTGTTCACAAACTCAGGAGGACACCAGAGATGGAGTTATGACCACAAGAGTCTCACAGTCAGCATATTGATTCAGTTTTGAGGAGTAATGTATTTGATGCCATATGGTGGAGCTTATCTTGTTTATCAGTGCTTCCCCATCCAGTTGGTTCATAGTAGGGATTATCACACAAGTAGGTACTGCTGCCACCTTCTGCAGAGCAGGAGACTGGTGTGAGTGGTCTCAGCAAGACAATGCCAGTCAGAGATTGAAATGAGACAAGAAACATCATCCTAAATTGTACTGAAACACTCAACGCATGACAAATATACAACTCAGCTCTGACAGAGATTTCTAGTAAGCCTACAAAACTGCTTTCTAATTTCAGCTTGATTTCTATATTGCTGTCAAAAGACTCTATAACCCAAGAATTATCTATAGCGATTTTGTTGACAAACCTCTATATCGTGATTCACAGTGCGCCTAATTATCTCATAATTGCAGGTTTCTTATTCATGCCTATGTTTTTATGAAGTTAACACAAAATTCATTGTTTATGCTATTTCACCTCACCAATAACCTACCGCTGTAGTGCTTAATGCTATTTCACTCCCCCCCTAGGATATCTGTGGCTACATAAATTCAATACTCACCTAAGCCAGCAGCAACAGGGGATTATCAGCCACTGACCACAGACATTTTCTACAAAAGGTTTATGCCTTGAACTATTGATCGCAAAGGAAATGCTAGACAGAGCATGGAAACAAGAGACCTTTTCCATTAGCCTTTACAAAGCTTGAATATACTTGAAAGGTCCAAATACCTCTCTGCTACAGTCCTGAGCTGGCAGCAGAGTTTCAGTCTCTGCAGTTTTGCTGGCTTCTTTTCATTCTGAAATATTTCAGGAGGGCTTGCTCTCAGGTTGAGGTTTTCCTCTGACTCCAATGAGGGCAGGCATTTACCTTTTGCTATTCAACAGCTACTGGAAGAACATGCTAAAATAAGGATGCCAGCTATCAGCTAGCCCATGTCTACATTATTCCAATAGGAACTGGAGGGTACAGCAGCCAATTCACTGCTTTAAGTCCATGATCCTAGTGGGTGAGCTTGTATAACATCTTCCTTTTCACACACCATCCTGAGTCATGTAAGGAGGACTATAGGGTGTCAGTTTTCAAGTCTGTGAGAAGGAAAGCGATGTTCACACTTCTCAATGCATTAGTCATTCAAATCCACCTGCAGTCTTTCTTCTGTCATACATTTATTTCTGCATGAGCAGCTAAACTCAGAATAAGTTAGAATATCTTCTTGGAAAGAAATTGCTGTATAAGGCATTTCTACATGAGCTTTATATTAAAAATCCCACCACCCACTGATATGTGTTTCCCTTCTATCTGTGGCCCTTGTAAATCTGGAAGATTTGTAAGGCACTGGAAAGTTGTAAGACATCTGGAAGCAGATGCGGTTTGCATATTTGGAAACGCTTTTAAGAAGTTTCCTCCTCATTCTTCCTCTACAAGAGGGTGATTCTCTCTACAGTAGCAAAAAAAAAAAAAAAAAAAAAAAAGAAAACCAAAAACAAAAACAAAACAAAAATGCAAACAATCAAACAAACAAAACAACAACAACAACAAATGTGGAAGTTCAACCGTCCAAACCCACTTTCTTCCTTCTGGCTTTCCTGACACCTGAGGCTTAGTTACACACTATGTAATCATGGCATGCAACGCACCAGCTGGAAAGGAGATCCTGTATAGTTGTTGCTATCTAGTGTCATGTGAGGGTGAGGGTGGGGAATGAAAAGCCAAGAAAAAGCAAAGTTGGAAGAAGACATCTTACAAATGGTGGTAGTCTCATGTCAAATCCCAGCTAATGAAACAGCAACAAGGTTAGCTCTGTGAGCACAGTCTGACAAAACCAAATGTCAAACCTGTCTGCTTTTCATTCAGTCTTCCTCCTCCCCTTACTTATTATATATATATATGTATATATGTCTGGTCTGAAAAGAATCAACACCGCACATTAGAAATGTTCAAAGTCATCTAGGAACTCATCTTGTTCTACACTGTTTGGAATTAAACTGTTAAAGAACAAGGAGTAAAATGTCTGCCTAATCCCTGATCCTAGAATCAGGTTAAGCACAAAAAAAGTAATATTTTCTCTGCCAGTACTGAAAAGCACAGAATATTAAAGAACTGGGGTTAGCACCCTGCTGAAAGAGCAAGTGCTTTGCTGCTCAATCAAGTGTTTGGAACAAAATGAAGGAAAGGGAGATTTATCTTCCCCCAGATTCTCTCTGTTTCCTACATACACTACCAGAATGTATTTTGTCAGCAGTAAACTCTAAACACAACAGTAAAATTAGAAACAGAAGAGCACATCCCATTATCTGAAATTAAGCAGGAAAGGGCGAAAGAGCAATAGTATCTTCAGTCTTCCCAAATTCCAACTGCAAACAAGCAGACAGCTCTTAAACTATCCTTTCTTCCTCCTCCCTTTTTCCAGCAGTGGCATTCCCCAAAGTAAGAAGTTACACTGCTTCATATACAAGAAGACTATGCTGTGCCCTTAACCTTTTCCCTCCCACCTCCAGGAGATTTGTCATGCTGGCTGTGCCCTTTCTCACACTGAGAATGTTTTCCTCAGGACATCAGTATCTATTAATTTGAATGAATGAAAGCATGCTCTTGTTTTCTCAGAGACATGTCCTGCTGCTGGAAACTGCTGTGCTAGCTGCACTGAAGAGACATTTGGTGGGCAAAGAAACAGGTGGGAGCCAAATGATACAGTGCTAGCCAGGTATCTTTCCTCGGCTAGCAACAACAAAGCAGTCTGACAGTGGGAAAAGACAACATCCAACACCCCACAGCCCTCCAGGCCATGTCGATTGCCAATCTTTATCTTGCAATTGATCAATCACACTTACAGCTCACACCTTCACATCAGGTGTCTCTCACTAGAAAGGACCTATTTTGCTTTCCAAAATGTGAGAGGTTCTGCTAACACCATGTTTCTTGAGCCAGTGACAAGGAACCAAGCGTTCTCCTTTGAAATGTGTCTACACTGATGTTTTAGTTTCAATACACTCATTGTGCTTCAGCAACTGGTAGGTGTTCAGTCCACAGGAACAGATGGGAACTAATCCCAGATGCTGTCCCCAAAAATGACTCTACAATAATGGAAAGTCTGTAGCATTTAAAGTTTTACCCTACAAATCAATTCTGCATGCTACACTACTTAGTGGCATAGAGAGAGCCACTTCTTCCTGCCTGCCTTTCTGCCTTCCCGTCTTCCTTTTCTGCTGGCCTGCCTTAACAGGTAAATGTGTTAAAACTTGTGTTATCCCCAGAACACGTCCCTCATAACCCCAATGCACTGTTGGAGATATCCAGTACAAGATTATCCTGCTATTCATAGTGAGCTCTCTCCAAAACCTCTGCCCCTTTCACCAGGCTGTATCCAGCTCACTCCAGAGCTGTGGACAGTACTGAGATCATCAAAGTAACTCCAAATCACAAGAAGAAGCTGTTTGGAGGTATGAGGCTAGGTGGCTACATTATTCTAGTTGGAGTAATGTGGAAGTGGGAAAACTCAGTCAGTGACTGCACGTGACACAATTTAATTTTTTGTTTGTTCTACAACTGTAATGTTAAATGAGCCGACAAGGCCAAAACAAAACAAAAAAATTAAAATGTATCAAAATGTCACAACACTTTTCAACACTTTTTTTTTTTTTTTTTTTTTTTTTAAGGTTTCACAAAAGAATAATGCTAAAAGCTTTGCCAAAACTTAATCAGAAACACCACTCCATTATCAACACTGGCACAAATTTGGAGAAAGACCATAAATTTAAAATGAAGAAAAAGCAGTTTAACCAAATTTATTTATTTATTTATGTGGTGATTAAACTTGGTGTGCATTGCAGTTTAAACTTGTGTTTATTAAAATTTACAACCCTTAATTTTTTATGACTAAGATTACCCGTGGATAATTCATTCTTAAAACTGTTTTCCTACTGAGGACTAGAGACAGTGAAGTTACTCCATAAATGTCAAAGGAAATTTATATGGGCCAGGAAATATATAACTCAACACTCTAACCTTATCTCCAAGCCTCTAATTACTAATCAGCTAATTAGAGTTTCCTCACAAAAAAGGAGTTAAAGAGAATTGTGTTGAGAAAAAGTCTGAAATAATGGGCTATAAAGAGAGTCATGTAAAAACCCTACACTGGTGTGTAGATCTGGTCTTTGTAGGAGCTATAAATTTTGTTTCTAGAATTCATAAACATGTGCATATTAGGACAAAAAATAGATTTGGTCAAAATGTTTGTGAAAAACACCCCTAGAATCCCCACTGAAAGAAAACTGCATAGATAATGGATCTGTCTGTAGGAGAGGGAAAACCAGGGGTTTAATGTGGGATTCACCAAATCTAATTTCAGCTCTTTGAAAAGTGTTTAAGCTAAAGCAATCCTCTTGGCTCTCTTTACACTGAGTAGAGAGAGGGAGAAGAATCTCTAGAGAGTGATTCATCTTATGCCTTTTACTCATTTGTCTTATACTGCTATGAGTTGCCTTCAAGAAGTGTCTACATCTCTCCACTGATTGTTGAGGAAATACAGATAGGCTTAGAAGAAATGTTTTGGCCATGGAAGGACAAGTGTGCTCAATCCCAGATGTCAGAGTGTCGATTGGTGTCACCCAGTGAGAGTGAAAGGCAGTGGCTTGTTTTGTCTCTGAGGATAGCCTAGGACAGGACCCAGAATATCTAGTGTGAAACTGTCAGATACAAAATACTACGGTATTAGTACATTTTTCTATGACTTTCATGACATAGAACATTTTTCTATGTAAAATGCAGTCATATGTTATTGTCAAATAATTATCTTATGAACATGTAAAGAGAAACACTGAAGAATGCAAATACATTGGATGCTGTGGTTTTTTGTTGTTGTTGTTTTTTTCCCCTTAACTCAGTCACTTTGTTATTTACGGCAATTGGTAAAGCTAAATCCACAGTGGAAACATTCAATCCTACGATGTGTTATGGATTTCCAGCAGTGAACTATTAGGTGTTTTGCAATTAACACGGCATGAAAGAACCATCACTTCTATAGATCTGTGAGTTCACACTTTGCTGTAATGAGGCCCAAGATAAATTGTTCCAGTTTCGGTGTATTGGCTACTAAATTGACCCTGGTCCACAGCTCACTTCAGGCTTCTGTAATTCCAATAATCTTGTATTATGTGCAGATCTACCAACCACAAATGTTGAAGACTCACTCACATTACTCCAGGAGCTAAATGCAGAAGGAAAACAAGATATACTTCACTCAGGTTTATATTTTTCCTCACTTTTTTTTTTTTTTTTTTTTTTTCCTGTATAACATTTGCATCTATATAACATTTGCATCTATGCACAATGATATTTCCTCCAGAGATAAAATAAGGCAGAATTTGACCCAGGGTCTTAACTGTAAATAAAGTTGGAATTATCCTTATTAACAGACGACAGCATGTCTCCTTCTCCATGTGCAAAATGCAGAAATGAGAGAAGCAACTCCATTTATGTCTACACAACATTTAGTAAACCTTGTCTGACAGTTCTCTTTCTATTCCGGGTAAATTTGTACACATTCTTTATTAGAGGCATTACATGAATGAAGCTGCTGATTTTTGCTTTCAACATCCAGGAGATGCTGAAAGGCTGGATGTAACAAAATAATTAGGATATTTCTCTGCACATCAGCATTTCACTAAGCTTACCTCAGTGACTGCAGTCTGCGAAATGTTGCTGCTCATGTTGGGTATGTAGTTTAATGTGAAATATCCCTGTGGTGGTGCACTCTTCCTGCCACACACACACACCCCTCTCTGCTCCAGTCCTTTTGTTCATAACCCTGTTTGGGTGATAATCGTTGGTGACAACCGTGATGAATGTATCTGCTCATGATAGCCAAACTGGGCTCAAGGTGGGCTTGGGGAAGATAGGTCCAAGGGCTAATAGAGCATGTACCAACCAAATGTGGCTGGTACACAAATATGATTAGTAGTCAATCATCTTACCCCATAAATAGGGGACAGCCCAGAGCTCATTCAGCTGTCCTGTACTGCAGCAGGCTGCATGCCAGGATCTTCTTGTGCAAGGATGCCTCTCAGGATTACTCCTCAATGTCAAGAGATTCTTTACCCGCAATAGATACTCAGTAAGTGACTAATAGCTAGCTTGTTGAAACTTTGCAAGTAATTTGCTAAGCATGCTGAAATCTTGTAATCTTAGCTAAGTGATGTAAAGGACTGATTGTGCACATTAGACATAAACCATTAAGTCTGGAATTGGGGTAGGATCTGGTCGTATGCAGATTCCTTGAAGTTTGGACAGCAAAAGGGTCCATCCTGAACCTCGTGACTGAATGTGAGGGTCTCCCTGATGCTTTTAATCTGACCTTCTCCTCTATGCAGTAAACAATCAAGTGACCTTGCCATCATGAATCTTATTAATGTCACATTTACTATTAGAATGTTGTTAAATCAGTCTTATTCAGTATTAAGCTTTGCTAAATCACTATTTTCATCAATAAACATATTGCCGCTTCTCTCTTGTGAGTGAAGTGCATTATTCCTTTTGTGGCAATCTCCCAGCCAGAAATCTCCCTTAACAGGTATAGGATGGGACCCTGAGAATTTTGGAGAACACTGGTCATGAATTTCACTAATCCTATGAAGCAGCTGGATATAGATGGAATCTCCAATAGTGACCATGATAAAAAATGAAGTAATCCTCCATGAGTTTCTAGTCCTGATTAGGACATATGAACTGTAAGTATCATTCACATGTCATGAAATGTATGTAATGATTGACCTAGTGGTCTGCCTGCACTTTCCAAACTGCCCTAGGAGCTCTTCAATGGGATATAGCATGATCTATAACACTATCATGAGCTGGAGAGCTTCTTGGACATAAGCCAAATCCTGTGTTGTACTGTGAAAGTCCCATCCATGCTATACTAGTGGGTTTTGGTCATATGAGGAAAAAAGTTGAAGTGCTGGAGGAAGGGAATGGGAATCACTAGTCTTTGACACCTACTCTTTAGTAAGTCTCTCTTTAGAACTGCTTGTAGGGGTGCTGAAAACAGCCTCGCCCCTCTGGCCAGCTGCTGGGGCTCAGGGTGCCCCTACCACAAGGACCACAGGGAGAGATCTGTAGGAATTTCTAAAATCTCTGTTCATGCTAATGTTAATGTCTACTTAATGTTCTAACACTCCAAGCAGAGGTACAAGCAGAGGTTGCTTCAGTCAAACTGAAGTTCGAATATCAATTCTTGGGTCACACAACGTAAGCTTTTTTGTGCAACTATAAAGGTTGATGAAACAAACAAACAAACAAAACAAAACCAAGTAGATAGCATTTTTAATAAGCCTTTAAGAAAAAGGGGGACAACTCATGATCTCAGTTATCATAAGCATTTAAAAAGTAAAGCTTGGATGGATCTTAATTGGCCTTTTAAACCCATACTCTGTACTGAAAAAAAAAAAAAAAAAAGTAATATATAGCAGATATTTACTTTAGCAGATATTTACTTTAGGATCTCCAAGAAAGTTAATTCTGCAACTTGTCTAGGCAATCTGTACTAGTTCTTCCTTACACTTTGTTAGAAAGTATTTCCTAGTATCTAATCTGAATCTTTGTCACTGCAAATTAAACCAATTACTTCTTCTCTGACTCTTACTGAACTCTCTGAACATTTGATCACTCCATTCTTAACACCCTTTGTTGTTACAATAAAAACAACTACTGGAAGATTGTTATCATGTTTTCCTTTAATCTTTTCTAGATTAAATAGGCCCAGTTCTTTTAAAATCTTGCTTTAGGATGTGCTTTTTTTAACCTCTCATGTTCTTCCAGTCTCATTCTGACATTCTTTAGTCTGTCACGGTCTTTCTTAAACTCTAATGCATAATACCCTTACAAGAACAACATATGCATCACATACAAGTCTTCTGATAATACATCCCACCATTGCAATATTCCATTTTAAAATTTAGTTTCCTAATCTGTTTGTTATTTCCTGTGTTCCTTCAGGGTTGATACTGCCTCGTGGCAGCACAATCATTTTTATTTCTGTGCTGGATTTCCTTCTCTCATATGTAGCATCTTTCATTTTTTATTAAATTTAATTTGTTGATTTCAAACCAATTCCCTTGTTTACTGGTATAAGTTTGTATGATGTCATCTGAAAATACTTTTTCAGAGATCAAATACTTTGCCTACCTCTGTGAAACTTCACTGACCTTCACTGATAAGGCTCCTTTTCAAGGACTTTTTTTTACTGAGATTCTGGATCAGGCCCAGGTAGCAAGTCATTGCATGGTCAGTTATATACCAATACGCTGCAAAACTGTTTAACTGTTTCAAGCACATGTACTGGTACTTTCTGTTTGAGGGAAACAGGATGAAGAGAAACAACTCATAAATAACTAGACTGGCATATTTGCTCTGGAAGAATGGCTAAATTTCCATTTCAGTCAATATATAAAGTTGAACATGTGAACCAAAGATTTATTGTCCACACAATGTCTCCCCCCCCCACCCCCCCATTTCTGACATACAACAATCCTTCTCCACTAATTGCTCAGGTTTTTTTAGACTTACCCCAGTGGTCTCTCACACATAGCTCTTATATATATATATATATATATATATATTCATGTAGTCTTTTTTCTTCTCACTGCAATTATCTGTTTAGCCTAATGGGTACTCAAAAGTGAATTATTTTCTAAACCAATGGAGCTCAATAGGGGTGACTCAACATTATGCTAATTTAGCTTTTGGTTCCTTTCATATTTTGTACAGGTCCATTCAGGTTAAAGAGTGAAGCACAGAAGATTTTTGTTGCAATGTTTACCTGAGTTTTCCCTTTTTTATTGAAATATAACAGTTGATACTTTTGTTTAATGAAGGCTTAATTAGAGGTGATACTTGATGTTGGTTCTGCAAAACTTGAAAGCTATCCTAGATACAAATTAATATTAGGGTTCTGAGTGAGAAACTAAATAAAATAATGGTAATGAATAAAGGATAAAAAAGGGAGAAAATCTGTATCACACGCTACAGGGTTTCCTCCAGATTGATGATAAAACCAAAAAGCACTTTGAAGATAGGAAATTACAAATGCTGAAACCGTGTCTTCGTATCTCCAATATGTGTCACCACATGCTTCAAATGAATGTGACTGATAGAAGTGTTACCAGAAAACTGTGGCCAAGAATCAAAAAGGGACTGCTGAATTTTTAAATGTGATACTTTTTCATGTCATTGAGGCAAGAAATGTATTTTCTTCTTCCTTTTTTAAAATTTTATTATTTTTTTTTTTTTCATTCTCAAATGTCTAATGAGGAAAGGAGAGCAATATGTGTCTTCTCTTAAATGTTAAAAAGTTATCATCTCCACGTGACATCTTAGTTTTCTGAAGGCACATTTCTTCTCAATGTTCTTCTGGGAGATCTGTGCAAAAATTATTAATTTAAAAGCAATAAGAAATACCTACTCTGATAATGGAGAACAGAATAGTTACAAATTTGGTTGATGATTTTAAGGTGCTTTCTAAAAGATCTTGCTTTTCAGAAAATTCATTAGCAAAATAAAAGCGGATTCATTTAGAAGACTTAAATTAAAAATGCAAAATCTAAACACTGCAAAACTGAAGCTGTGTTCAAAATCCTTCCCTTAGATACAAGCTTTCAGTCATGCCTCATCTGTTGCCAAAGTCCTAAGGCACATAATACCTTGATCAAATTCACTGTTCACGGGATGACTTTCCATTGATGCCATCCCTGGTTTCTTATCAGCTGAACCATTTTTTCCAAGAAATCCATCAACAGAATGACAGTCAGCATAAGCTTTTTATCAGCCTAAAATGAGGGAAATAAGTATCAAACAGAAAATTCGTCAAAATTTGTATTTAAATTTATTTAGATTAATTAAAATGTTTTGTTTTATTTTGATCTATTTTGATGTGGTTCATGCTAGTGACGGAGCCAAAGTTTGTGTCAAAGTGTGTATCACATATTCAGAAATCCTTATATGGAAATATAAGTGATTGTTGATTGAATATTCTATTTTTTATGAAGTAGAAGATTCTACTGGACTAAATGAAGATAGTCTTTGTTACTGTGAGCAACCTGAGCAATCAAAGAACCAAATGCTAAAGTTATGAGTAGGAAGCTGCAGGAGTAAGTCAGCAATGCAAAAAAGAATTACACATGTAAATTAAAGTACATGGAGATTTTTTCAAGTTCTGAGTCAAATATTTCAGGATAAAAATCGTGAGAAAGAAATCAAATCTGCTCAAATCCCATTTTCTGAATTGATTTGTGAATCCAGAGGCTTGATTCTCATTTTAGGTCATTGAAACTTAGGCAACTGAAGGCAAAAACAATTCTCATCACCTGTGCATCCTAATACCTAGAAATGGGGCATCCAGGCTCCCCAGTGATGTTTCACAATTATTCAGATAGCTTTTCTGTACGCAAGGCCAATTACATGTTACTGCAGAGGGTTTATACCTTTGAGAAGAATCTGCAAGAAGGGGAGGGATGACAGGTATGAGGTGAAAGACATCTGACACAGGACAGGATGTCAGGTATTCTATCCAACTGGGATTTGTCCCAGCATTCTATAAGTGGACACCTGGAACATGTATGGTATCAACAATCCTCTAGATGATTAAAATAGTGTTTAGTCCCAAGAGGCTACAGTGTTTGTAACACCCTCTTCAGTCACATAGGTGTCAAATAAATTTGAATTATATTTGGTCAATGGCATGTCCAGTATTGTTTTTGGCAATAATAATTAACTATAGCTAAACATACAGGAATCTACATTCTGGTGGATTAATCTTCATTTCTAGTTTTCAGACAGTATTTCTTTTGTCTCAGTCCACAATAAAATTAAAAGTTGCTTAGTGAAAGAACAATAGTGATTTTTAAAAGACATTTTAAAGAAGACAGTTGTAGACATACCTATTTACCCTGGAGTCCTTTTATATTATTGTAGCCTTTTCACAGAGAGTCTCAGTTACATTTATTTTAAATCACCTTTATATCAGTTAGATGTAAAATGATCATTATATCTGAGGTTTTCCCTGTGCAAAACAAAACATAAAAATGGAATTTACTTTCTCAAATGTTTTTTACAATGTCAGTTTAGAATTATGTTGATAAAACAGTCCTGGAGGCAGTTGTAGTCATAATTGCTTGCAGAAGACTTTGTTACCTCAACTATTGTGAAGCAGACTAAATTTTCATAATATGATGATTTATTCTGTTCCAGATCTGGGTAAGGCCTGTGCTGTTTTGCTACCCATTAAATGAAAACATCTTCCCATGTCTAGATGGTGCAGTCATTGCTTTGAAAATTCCTGGTTTGGAGTACTCATGCTATTTATCTTTGCAACAGATATTTGCTGAATTTCTGTGACTGGCAACCTCTTTCTCTGAACCTCTAGAATCTCAAAGAAGACTTTCCATTGAGCAGGTGAATGGGTTTCAGTCTGTTGGATTTATTTTGAGTATTCGAATATAGGGAATGACATAAAGTGAAGATAAGGAACAGGTTACAGTGGATTGGAGGAGTACACAGAAAGAAAATTTAAACCACAAAGTGGCAGCACTTATGCATCAAGAGGGGAAAGAAACGTAGGACAAATACCTCGTATGGGTGGGAGGTGTCTGGAAGCTCTTGTGAATGATGGTAGACAGCATATGGTATGTGGGTGTCTACTGTGATCTGCTTACCCCAGCAACACACGAACTGTACCTAGACTCAAAGTCGCATTTCCTCATAGCTATAGTTCTTCTACTTGCTCTTTATTTTTATGCTTCATGCTCTCCTGAAATGTAACATTTGAAATATTTTATGGTCTGTTCTGAGAATTTTATTCCTAGAACAAGATCAACAAAACAGAGGGAATTCCCAGAGGAGTAAGAAAAAAAGTTATGGAACTAATAAAAGAAAAAAGAAAATTGACGTGATACATAACAATATACTAACTGTGATAGCTGTTCATTTCCCAGAGAAATTTCAACATGTGTCCTTAAAAAAAGGCCTAATCATACTTATCTTTTAGGAGACATTCTGATTTGTGTAATAGCATGCTTGGGTACTTGCCAAGTGCTACATAGGGGACAGAAGAGGGACCACAAACTCTTGATTTTTAGAGCTTAGAAAAGGGGCAGAGCAAAGATAAACTGTTAGTTTAAAATTCAAATATTCAAAATTCATCAAAAAGAAAAAAAAATGAAAAAAATAGTTTAGGAAAAACCCTTCAATTTCATACATGGAAATGGTGTCTGAAAAATTGCAGCCAGAAGAAATACATCCATATAAAATAAACCTCCAAATCCAAATCTGCAGCAGAAGAGTTTTCAGTTAGCTCTCACTCCCATATTTGTTTAGGCCAATGAATCTGATGGATATGTACCCTCATGTCACTGAGATCACATTTTGAAGACAATGGTCGGATTGAAAAGGAGATTAGATCACAGTCTGGCTTACTGAACTTCTGTTTTCACTGATATTGTATCAGAGTGAAAGGTCCATTGTCAGAAACCAAAGTAAATCTGAGTGAATTTCTGTGATAGCAAATTTGTTTTATATTGGTATAAGGAGAAAACCTGGCAGACCCGGCAGAACTCAGTTTATATAGATTTAATATCTACAGTAGGTACTAAAATCTAGGACCTAATAAATGTCATTGTTCAAATTTTTCTTGCTAAGACTTTTAGGTGCATGCACTTAGAAGTCATTAGTGAACTGACACGTTTCAGTTTCAGAGTACTCCAGTAGAAACAAATCTTCTTGAAGTAAGGAGTACCATATCTCAGAACATTAAGTCACAGCAAGATGTTTTGATTTAGGTATTCCAATTCTGAAATGCTCATAAAGCTCTCAACAGATGGCTTTAATTCTAACTTAACATTAGGTTCCCATTTAGAAAGATTTAGGGGAAAAAAGAAAGGGAAAGAGGGAAGGAAGGGAGGAAGGAAGGAAGGAGGGAAGGAGAGATTAATTTTGAGGGATTCATTATTATTTCAGGTGTTATGGCTAACACCAAGATATAGCAAGAAAATGTCTCCCTTCTTCTGAATTTATACATGAAAGTTCCACCAGTTTGCTGAGGATATTTAAGTTGTACTTGCAACTACACAAAGCAAAAGACAGGATTGTTCTACTGATCCTTCCAAAACGTGCTTTCACCACCAGTCCATTTCTAAGACTTTTCTTTAGCTTTTCTGCCAATCTTAAGTTCTGCTGTTGCCTATCAAACCAAGTCCGACATTTCTGGACAAAACTTACCGAAGCTCTCATTTAGCACTGTCATCATATATTAGAAAATGAACTTTAATTTATCAGGGAGCAAACCTGCTTAGAAAGATAACATAATGCATATGGAAAATAAGTTTTATTAAATGTGCCTATCTCATGATCATACATTGCAGTAGCAGTGGGTGCTTTGTTCCTTTATAAAGTTTTAACTACCCAATAGATGCTGCCTATGGCTTGGCAGGTTGTGCATATTGATGTGTAGGACATTTGGATGTCAAAAACAATTAGCTGTGACAATCAACCAGTCAGCAGTCTTGAACACCTTCCAGCTTTGCTCCATTTATGGCCATCAGTAAATAAAGCAGTGTTCTTAAAGCTGTGTTTTCATTTATTTTTTTCTGCCAGCTAGTGCCAGGCAACTTAATGGAGCTTCCCAACATTGCTCCCCTATGGAAATAGTTTGAATCAACGTTGTATTCTTTTTCCCTTCAGCATAAAATGTTCCTTGTTTGCTTCATACTCATTTTGCTTCATGAGCAAAACAGCATCATGGTAAGCAAGTAGAGGCCCTTGTAATCATAACTTTCATATACTTGTATTTTTTTAGTTTTTCTTTTTAAATAAATACATATATATATTTAAAACAGGGAAGGAGGGAGAAGGTCTGTTTCTACTGCTGCTGGTCCTCAGTTCACTCAGAAGACCAGTTATCCTCAAACAAATATTATAGCCTTTAAGCTTTTGAAGTGAAATGTGCTTCAGTCTGGTGCTTAGGACTTGAACTGGGATTTGGGCATAGTCTTTCTCCTAACAGCAATTTAACCCTTTCCTCTGTGTCACTTATCTTTTACAAGTGAGTTCAGAATGCATGTGTTTAATTATTAGTTGTTACATGTTCTTAAAGAATTTGTAAATTGTGTGCTTCTTTTCTTCCACTTATCCCAGGAGTTAAGAATATGCTTATTTGATTTTGGATTTGGAGACTTAATTTTCTAATTAATGGTAGGGAAGATACAGCAAAGCAAGGTAATGGTAGGCTTCCCAGGAAAGCTGAGTCTGCCTTGTCCTCCCCGCCCCAAATTCCTGGTTCCTTGCTGGGGGAGAGGTTCAGCAGTGTGAGGCCCCAAGGGAAGACCATTTAGCTAGGAAATTCCATGAAAAACTGTTCTTTTTGGTGTTGATTCAAAGGGGCTTCACTTTTTTTTTTTGTGGCTCAGCAGGAAGAATCACTTCACCTCAATGCAAGGGAAAGGAAGGAGTGTGAATTTAAGTCAGAAGAGGATGGTGTGGAGATCAATGTCACAAGTAGCTAAATAGCACTGTGATTAGGACCAAGGATACTCGGAGAAAAACTGACAACTATGTTGACTGGCCATGCTAGTTCTTGGACACTTAGGCCTGGTAAATGGTTTATCTTCATCAAGAGAGGTGGAAAAAGGACCAAAATTCAGTGGACTGCTGGCTGTTGCTGGATGTAAACCTAGTTTCTCCCTGCCAGAGCTGTCCCAGCTTCTCTCCCTGCCTTATAACTTCAGCAGAGGGAACAACACTTTTATACAACATTGTTTAACTGTATGTCAGTAAGAGTTTCTTCCCCCTCTTCTATTGTTTCCAGTTCTGTCTGAAAAAATGACATTTTCCATCCTTAAGGATGAATGTTGTTGAAAGAATCTTGACGCTGCAACCAAAAAAAAAAAAGGGGGGGGGAGGGGGGAAACAAACAAACAGAAAAACATACCTAAAGACCTTACAGAAAATGTACGGGGCCATAGGATAGAAGTCCTACAGCTGAAGCTCACAGTTTGCCTTTCACATGACTTTAGGCACTTTCCTTCTCATATGACTTTAGGCAAATGACTCGATCTCTCCAGTTCTGTATCTGCATGGGTTCAGCAATTATCATCTCAATATATGGATAGATAGCATCTAATATTCTTATTACTGCTGCTCTATGGTTACAGTTTAGGTTAAATTATCATTATAAGGATTTAATGGCATTTAATACAAAATGACTTTTATATACAAGTTACATTTAATCCAAGAAAACAAATGGAAGGAGAAAATATCTATGAATTTTCAGCTTATCTGGACAAAGAATTTTATTAGCTGTTTCCTTGGTAACATTTGGCAAGAAACCTTTAAAGATAATTTTGCATTTGGGAGTAGAGAATCTTGAAATAAGACAAAGGCTATTGAAAAATCTTAATACAAAGGCACAATGCATCCCAAGAAAGTATTCATGATGTAGCTTTTATGTCTAAATCTCCTAGGAAAAGATATTCTACAAAGCATGAGAGCAAAGGTGGTCAGATGAATTACACCGATAGCAACATCAAAGCAGTTAGTTTTTTTCCCCCGAGACACTGCACTTCTCCAGCTGGGAGAAGCTGGGGCAAGAGGGAACACTTTGACTTCCTTCACAGGAGCATTTTCTAATTAGATTAGATATGTCATGAGAGATGACAAAGGACAATTTGTAGAAGGAGATGATGCAATTTACAACCTTGTATAGAAGGCAGAAATAGTAAATATTTCTGTTCCATAATTGGAAACAGACGAGAATAATGTATTTGTACAACATAAAGATGATGACATACCTTTCAGTTCACATAACATCTTCTAAGGATAAAGATTGAGGAATTTACATGGCCTAGATGACATCACAGTTGAAACTGTTGATGAACATTTTGATAAATCCTGAGGAAAACCCAGATGAAGCCGAGAAGAGTGACAATGATCTGTAAGTATTTGAAAAGGATATTTGGTTAACAATATTGCTATATTTTCTGTCCAAGGGGAAATGGGTTTTCATTAGTGAAGATCAAAGGCTTGACATATATATATATATTTAAACCATAAAATATATTGACATATATATTTTTGAGGAGATTACAGTTTTGTTGTCATAGATACCTGAATTATTCAGGTCATTATTAATTGTTACATTACTTAAACTTTTGTAAGGATTTAGAACCATGTGGCATTCTAATTAAAAATATAGCACCATGCATTACCAAGAAAGAGCTGATGGATGGTATAACTGACAAATGTTAAGGAGTTGTTATTCATGGGGAAATTTCATTATTGCTTTTTCTAGTAGGAACCTTCAGAGATGGAAAATGTACCTGATACTGTTCAACATTTTTATTGGTAATCTGGCAGTAAATACATCATCATTGTCAATGAAATAAATATGTGGTTGGCACAAAGACTAGAGGAACAGCAAAAAATGATGAAGCGGAGCAGTGATATACAATGACCAGGGCTGCCTGATGAATCAGTTTATTCAATCAAGATACCTTTTCTGTTCAGACAAATGCAAATTTTTGTCTATGTAAGTAAAAGGAACAAAGGTGCCTACAACAGAAGGACTCCAGAAAGTAGTATTTTTGAAAGGTTTAGGGAGCAACTAGGATGAGAATCAGTGGATGCTCCAGTGGTTTTCTACATCAGAAAAGATCATGTCAAGTCTTGTATACAGCAGCAGTTGAGATAAAAAATATATCCTTCTATAGGATAAATAAAAAGTATCTCCATCTATAGAACTATTGAAATGGATATTATCATACTACATATATTTTTAGAGTCTACAATTTAAAAAGAATATTCCAAAATTAGAAAATAAATCTATCGTATTTTTCAAGATTCTGAGGAATATGCATTTCTGTGAACCATACTGTTTTGTTTTTCAGTCTAGCAGGGAAAGGCCCAGTGAGAAGGCTGGATGCTAAATGTCATTAAGATGGGAAAGAAAGTGTTTTAATTCAGTGATTAATCAGTAATTAAATGAGAATGCTCTTGAAGAAATAATAATGAGGAAAAAAACAACAGCAACAACAAACAAACAACAACAACAACAAAAAAAAACAACACCAAAAAACCCTGCAGCAGATCATTTTTTCCAGACTTCATCTTATCAGAGTTCTTTGGTGAGGATGTATTTTGGTCCCAGGCATGGTTAAATACATGAAGTAGTAATACTAAGAATCTTCAATATCTGTGATATCAAAAAGTTTGGACTGGAGGATGAAATAATGGTGCTGCCTATGGAAAGAGATGGTTATAGGAAGATGAGACTGACATTCCTGACAAAAGGCCAGATCTTTGGATCAGATCTTGTCTGCATCAGCTTTCATCTCAGTTTGATTAGTTTTAGGCTTGTAGCAAGATTTAAGTCTGAGTAGCAGGACAATTATTCTCAGTGGCCTATCATTGGCATTAATATGTAAATTCCATATGACTATAAGATCATAGATATAATAGGAGTTACACTTGCAGAAAGTGTATATTACAAGTTCCACCCTCTGCCCATTCTGTCAAGATGAGAGCTGTTGGTAGCAGAGCTTTATAGCTATACCAACTAAGATATTCTTTATAGAGGTACTGGTTTAAATCCCAGCTATATCAGCCAGCAGATCAGCTATCACAACAGCAACTCCTATGTTGGTAACCAGACAATTTTCTCTGCAGAACTCCTGAGTATATATTTTATGTACTACTGCTAAAAATATGAACTTAATTCCTTCTTTAGTAACCTCTTCCAGAGATCATGCATCAAATTACACATCATATTTCATAAATAATTATCTTACAAGGAAATTTAGTTTGGTGTAAAAATAAAATATCAATCCAATTTTTCTTTTGCAAAAACGTCCTTATGCCAAGACAAAATGAATCCTTCACCATATGGCCATAAATGAAACAGAAAATATGTGATATAATGGTGCTATGTTAGCAAACTATTCTAATTGATTTATTTTTCTTAGCAACTACATTTCTAGAACACAGCTATGCTTAAGCTGCCACCAGCTCTGCCTAACAGCTTCTATTTTAAACAGTGGGCAATGAATGTGAAGAATATTTCATATTGTCACAGCTGATGAATTAAGACTTCATGTTTCTAATACTGCCTAAAAATATGTTTAAAAAAGCGTTTTCATTCTGAAATAAATGTAAATATTTGTTTGAGACTAGTTTAGTAACTAGCATATAAGCACCTAAGACTGAGGTGACAAAAAGCAAAGATAAACAATTCCTTTTTAATTTTATTTATTAACTCTCCCTGAATTTCTAAGCTTATGTAAGTCTCATATTTCAGATTTTCCTAATATTTTTTTTAATTCAAAGCCATTGGGGTATGTGTGCTGGCATGTCCCACCACAAGAGATGAAATATGGACATAGCGGCAAAAATGCAAAAAAAAAAACAACAAAAAAAAGGCAGAAAAAAAGGAAGAGACAAATAAAAGTAACCCAACAGAAGGCTTTGCTTTCAAAGCACTGAGAGGAAATTTGTGATGAAGTTGGCCTCTAGAGTTTGTACTACAGTTTGTCTTTTTCAAGTGTTTCTTATGAAAGCAGAGATGAAAATCTCAGCCATTTCGCATTAGCATCCACTGTTTATAAAATCACAGAGATTCCTCCTTTAAATAAGAAACGGAATTTTACAGGTTCCTTCAGAGCAAAAACTAACTCAGAGTATAATAGGCAGTGCAATTTTTTGTTATCCCAGAAGTTTAGCTTAAAATAGTTGGGAAGTCAAACATTATTTTGGTTCTGGTACTTGTGGAGGAGAGAGAGTGACATGTCACTAACTCATCACCCTATCCAAGTACTTCTCTCTGGTGTTAGTGTCCAACTTCATAATCTTGGTCTACAGAGCATATTTACCCACTGGGCTGGAAGGGTAATTAGTCAACAATGTAAGAACTTAGTCTGTGCCCCAACTCCATCATAAAACAGCTCTCAGCAAATGAGATGCAAATGTGGATTATGACAAAAATGACTGAGTACAATCATCATCCAAAGCCTATAAAAATTAGTCCCCGTGGACTTTGATCAAGCACTTCAACCCCAGCAATTTTATTATAGCTGGATTATGCTGCTCCCATTTCCTATTGAGAGCTTTGCTTACTAGAAAGTTAGAAAATTCTTGATGGACTCCTGATGGAAATGTTAAGGCATATATTCCCATGTACCTTTTATTAATTAATAGAATCATAGAATGGCTTGAGTTAGAAGGGACCTTAAAGATCATCTTATTCCAACCACCCTGCCAGGGACACCTCCCACTAGACCAGGTTGCCCAAAGCCCCATGGCCTTGAACATTTCCAGGGATAGGACAGCCAGAAATTCTCTTGGTAGCCTGTTCCAGTGCCTTACCACCCTCACAGTAAATAACATCTTCCTAATATCTAAACCTACCCTCTTTCAATTTAAAGACGTTATTCCTTGTTCTATCACTACACTCCCTGACAAAGAGTTTTTCACCAGCTTTCCTGTAGGTCTTTTTTTTGTGTGTGTGTGTGTTCTTGAAGGCTGCTATAAGGTCACCCTGGACCCTTCTCCAGGCTGAACAATCTGAACTCCCTCAGCCTGCCTTCATAGTAGAGATGCTCCAGCCCTCTGATCATCCTTGTGACCCTCCTAATCAACTCGATGTGAATGATATTCCTTAGGAATTGGCATTGAAGGTACAGTGCCAACTCAGCTGAATAAGTCTCCAAACCTCCTGTTACTTTGCAATTAGCCTGGTTTTTGAACAGGATGGTGGACTACAGGTCTTTAGAGGCCCATCCTAACTTATTCACAGAGTCAGACTTTCCATTTGAGAAGCCACTCAGGTTGATCAAACTTGACTGCTCTTCCATTTGAGAAGCCACTCAGGTTGATCAAACTTGACTGTTCTTCCTATATCCACGATAGCTGTTACCAGTCACATCGTCTTTCATATACCTTCCATAAATCATTATTTCTTCACAGTGATATTGTGACCTTTTGATTCTTTTCATTCTATCTCCAAAGATTTTTAGGTGGCCCAAAATTTGACAACCTCATCACAATAACACATTCAATATTTCTTCAGATTTTGTAAATTTTTCAAGTCTTTGCTCTTTATAAGTGTTTTTAAACATTTATTTAGGACAGAACATGACTACATATTAATAAGAATGACCTATTAATCAGTGCAACTTGTTAATATAGCGTTGGAATTTAGCAAGCCATAAAGAAATATTTGACAATATGGAATCTAGGTTTAAATATGTTTTAGGTATATTTGAATTCTCAGCCAAAGTTTTCTGTATTAATTAAGCACAAAACATTTACATTATACTCTTTTTCCATTTTTACTAAGACTTTCTAAGACACCATGAGCAATTAAGATTTTTAATCCACTTCCCCCCGCCCCCCCCCCCCAGACAGGGACATTAAAAATTAGCACCCTGATCGATTTTCACTGTTCAGAAAGCAATCTGATTTTTAGATATTTGGTAGTTTTCTTCCAAAAATGTTGTCTTTAAGTTCTGTGTCTCAGTCAGTTAATTGCCCCTGATTCATAAGAAGGAGACTGAAACTGGTAGTGGTTTTCATATAGCTTACTGAACAGCCTGCAAACAGTAGTTACATCTTTGCACCAAGGAAAAACTAGGCCAGATATTAGATGTGTAACTTAACAGTGAAAGGCTCCCTATTTCATTAGTAATCTGCAGCATCTTTCAGTCCCCTGTGCTAGTTCATTAGCAAAATACTAGAAATTACAAAGATGATATGTAGTGCAGGAGAGAGGAAGACTATAAAAGGCAATATTTAGAAAGTGAGAAGTGGAAGTGTTCATGGTTAAGTATTTCTATAAAAACTCTTGAAGATGAGAGGAATAGAAGCATCCACATATATATATATTAAATTCACTGGTGTGTTGCACATTCTAATTGAAACTTGTAGAGCAGAAAGATGATCTTGCAGTAATGTTTGTGGATACAATTATGGAAGTCCTTTGAGCATGATTAAATTATATAGTGTCTGGATATGGAAGTCATTTTGATACTTATGTCTGAAGTAGAGTTAATGGCAATACATGAGGTGGCACCTCCCTGAATAATCTACTTAGGAACGACACAATGTGTAGAATTTTGCAAATAATTAGCAAGTTTTTGTAGCGATAAATCCTAACCACAAAGAAGTCTATTCTGCATGGTCTGTCAGACAAATTCAAAGACATGAGATATGAGGTCACTGTTGAAAGATCACTTAAAAGCAATGATCAATATAAGTTGCATGATAGAAAAGAAATGACATGTATTTACATTAATTTACTGAAAACTTTTCAATTTCCTTTTACTGCATATATGTGCATAGTTTTGAATCTTATTATAGTTATTTGTTTCAGATATTACAATTTATTCACCACTACAAAAATATAGGTTGATTTTGTTCTTGCTGTTTATTTTAAAGAGGCTGTTGATTTCTTTTTGTAGCTAAAGACTTTTAATCTGTTTTCTGTTATGAACATCTGGGTGAGTGTTCAGAGGTCCATAAATTGTTGTTAAAAAACATCTTGAGAACAGGAGAAGAGTATTTTTTACACAGAAAATTGAACTTTATAACTAATAAAGGTTTTCTGTGTTTCCTGTGAAGAAGTCTGTTCTATCCAGAATGTTAAAATGTAAACACCTAAAGGATTCTATTTTTATGAAAAATCATAACTCCAGTGTAATGTTGGTTTTCTGTTCAATACTTGAGCTCCTAAAATTCAGAAAATCAGACTAAGTTCTGTTTTCCCATAGAACAAATAGGTTCTACTTGCTTCCTCACTGGAAAAGACATAAATTTTAAGGTTATTTTCAGTTTGACTATCTCCATAACTTAGGGCTAGGTTTCACCCAGACTGTTGTGATCACCCTGAAAACTTCTAGTTCACTGAGAACTCCAGTTCTCATTTGAAAAAGAGAAAAGCCCATGCTTCAAAGACTTTGAATGAAAGATTTCTATACCCATTAGTAAACAGTTCAAATGATTAAGTACCCTCTTGCTAAAAAATTGCATTTCATTTTCAGTTTGAAGTTTTGGCTTTCAACCACTAGGTCTTGTTATTATAGATGAAGGAGTCCTCTGATATCCAACACTGCTCCCTGCATAGGTAGAATGTTCCCCATGTTGTCCACATTAATCTGATTCTTTGCTTCTCATGTTATTTTTTATCTGTTTCTTTAACTCATTTTTAAAACTATATGCTCGTTTCAATATGTTGGCTGTTTCTGTAGCTGAGAGGCCATGAAGTACTCTGAGAGGACTTGAAAAAGACCTACAGATGGATGAATTATTACTGATGAAAAAAATCTACATCTTCGAAGGATGTCTTATATGTTGGACTATAATTTTCTGGCACCTTTCACCACAAAGGGTTCATATTTGCTCTTATATATGACTGAAATACTGTCTTCTATGCCTGGCTTCCAAAACAGAATATGAAACTCCTGAGGTAAGCACATTGGCTCAGAAAAACCTGAGCTAATTTCCAGCTCTGTCCCCATGATTCCTACTAGCTTACATGCCCTGGCTGTGCAGAGCCAGCCAGGAGGAAACCCAAGGCAGAGGGATTTACATGCAATCTAGGAAATGTCCTGGTGCCTGGGAAGCATTAGCCACTTCTGAGAACATTGTGAGATATAGCAGAGAGCCCTGATAATTCACCATATAACTGCTTGACATAGAAGTGTCTGAAATCCTCCTTTGCCGTTTAGACACATGGCTCAGAGCTGATGTAAAATGGATAGACAAATTCAATATCCATTATCCAGAACCCTCATTGTTAAGAAGTCTAAAACTCTTCCCAAGAACTCCGAAGAGATTGATGGAGAGACACTATTTTGTCTAAAACATCCTTGTGCTTTTATGCTTTTGCATACCATGTGAGAAAAACAATTCTCAAATTCATGTGTGTCACCTTCAAATTTATCCACAATTGCTGGGATGAAAACAGAGGGGTGAGGTTCTCCATGTCAAAGGTGTGCAACAGCATCTAGAAATCTCTCAGATCTCTCAGGTCCAAATTCAGTCTTCCTTCCTAAAAATCTTCAAATTTCTATATAACAAGAAATTACAGTCACATTTAACATTTAGTTCTTTTTGTTGTTGCCTTTTTTTATTTTAATGTGACTATCTAAGCTATGATTTTTTCCCCCAAACACAAGACTAGTTTATTAAAAAAAATACTAAAAAACTGTCAAACCAAAATAAAATACTGTCATCAATTTGCAATGCAAGTATGAGAAAATACTTGCCTGATTTTTATATTAAACATTTCTATTCTGGGAAAAGCTTGTTTTAGAAAATAATGGATAGTACAGTGAAAAGGTGTTAGGAGGTTTGAAGCTGTTTGGAAAGGGGAGCAAAATTCAGATGGTTGGTTACTCTAAGATTTTCCAAGGAGTTTTTGTCAGATGAAACTGAAAATAAAAGCTAAACCTGAATGCATTGTTGCTTGGTTAAACTTAGATTACTGCAAGATGCAAAGGCTTCCCCAGAGGCTGCAGTATGGTTTGGTTTCCTATGTGGGAGTATTAAAAATATTTACACCTGAAAGATGATATTGGAGAACTGAATAGTGTCTCATTAGTTTCACCCAGTTCAACTTCTTCCCAGACTTATCCTTATCCCTGTCGCTGGCCATATTGAATATACTTCTAACTGTGAGGGGATTAAGTTGAGGAATCTGGCTCAGATAAAGCTCAGATGTAAAGCTAGTAGATGATGAGGTTCTTCACAGAAAACTGCAGTCAGGGTTTGCACATCCATAGTGACTGCAGAGAGATGCAGGGAGATAAAGACAAAACAAAAACCCACAAGATTTGAATTTCCTCCAATTGGTTAGATGATTTTATATGCATCTCTGATTACAGACTTTGAAGCTGGTCAATGAGGCAGCGAGAAACAAAACTTTACAAGCTAAATTGAAAAAGTTAAGAGTGAAGAAAGATGTTCTCTGACTGTCAGGATGCTAAGGCCCATAAACACCACCCATGTGGTTCTCCAAGTAATCTTGAAAACATATGAGAATGACTAGAGAACTACAGAGAACTTAGTTCTTCTATAGGGAAGAAAATAAGCAGCAATATTATCAGAATAAAACAATATTCAGGATCTGGCCTCAAACAGCATAACATGAAATGAGAGCTTTTCTGAGGATTTGGGGGGAATTTGGCTGTAGCTGCAGTTGCTTAATACTTCCAAATTTGGCTCTGAATTCCTATAAGAGTCATTTAACAGAACTGAATATTGAATCCAATTTTCTGAATGAATATCCATAGGACCATTTTTCTTACCAGGCTGAGATATTTTACTGATAAAGGCCACACTGAAGACACCTTGTGTCAGAGGCTGTATCCATTATGCCATTGTCATAAAAAATGGAAGGAAAATATCACAACAAAATCAGAGAAAAATGTCAGACCTGTTTGCTAAAATTTGCAGATGGAAAAAGGTAATTATTAGTGAATGCTTGTCTTCCAGCAAAGTGATTGGGGGAGGGAGGACAGAAGGAATCTAAGCAAATAACTATGCACAGCATTGCTGAAGGAGAAATGAATAGAGATCTTATTATATTATTATTTTTTGCACAGCTTGGAAACTTCACTTTAAAAACTGCAGGGAATATAGATAGACCGCATGCATGCAGAATTCTGTTGGACTTTTTATGCACTACATGCATGAAATACCCTGAGATTATGATAAAATACTTATTTAGCAGATCAAGCTGTTTGAGTTAGCTGTGATTTCTGTAATATTTCTTTTCATTAGAAAAACTGCTATAATGTTAGTAAAGGCTGAATTGCTAGAGCAGCATATCCTTATATTTTTGAGGTTGCTAATATGTTTACAGGCCAGTTACAGATCCCAGGTACCTAGGGATTTTGTCTGTCTCATGACTTCTCCTGTAACAGCTTGGATTAGACAAGGTTCCATAATCACTAGTTTTGAAACATTTATCTAGGTGACAGAAAACTACTAACATTCTGAGAGATAGAGAAAGTAAAGCAAAAGTTGTTTTATAAACACCCTACTTGGGAGGCTTAACATAATTTAATTTTAAAAGTTATCCCTAGATATTTGTATCTTCCCTTGTTCCAGCTAGCAATTAATAGAAAGCTAATAAATAAACAATATTTACATTAAATACCAAAGAACATTTATGTCATGAGATGATATAATTCAAAGACCATATTATGCCTATGATCCAACAAAGAGATTCATGTATTTTGGGTGCCATCTTCAAGTTGCACCTCAAACTGATACTCAAATTAAGAATAGTTAAAATCAGCCACCTTTTCTGAGAATGTTGAGTTCAATTACCTGGATAGCAAGCATGGTGCATGCAGTCAGTGGACTTCCTTATTCTACCCTAAAAATACTCTTTTTTTTTTTTATGAAGTTTTTATGAAGTAGAATGACAACTTTAATTAAAAAAAAAAAAAAAAAAAAAAAAAAAAAAACACTGTTAGAGGATGCATTTATGTCTTCCCTCAAGCACTCCTTTCCAGATCCCATTTCAAACATCAGAAATGAAAGAGTACTTATGGATGATGTAGCAGCTCTATTTAAACCTTAACATCAACAGAATTGAAAGCAGGTGTGCTTTCAATTAGCCAATCCTTACTTTAAGCCCTGGGTGATTCTTCCTGATATGTGATTTGATTCTTTAGATAGAGCAGGGAATGTATACCAAAATTGTAACTCCATTTACAATTTCATTTTAGTGGCTGTGTATCTCATGTCACAGGTTTTAAATACATGCATTCACCTTGGCTTTAACATGCATAAAGAAGTCTAGGGGGACTAAACTGAAATTGTTTAAAAGGACCAGCTGGTAAAAATGGAATAATGACAAAATTATAACTCTTTGACTCTGCCACCACTACTTCCCATGGGCACCCAGACTTTCATGCACTCAGAGCCTACTGAACCTCTTATATATCTCAGTGGCCATGAAGAAACCTGAAGGCTCCATGAAAGAAGGGCTGGGTCACAGGGTCTCACCTTAGAGTGACCAAACCATGACCTTTTTACTTGGAGGGATGTGTTCAAGGGATTCAATAGCTTAGCAACATGGGAGCAGAGTTCATGGTGAATTTTACTACAAAGGAAGTCAGTGATGAAGGTTCTTTTTCTTTTTCTTGAGATATTAAAACTTCTCTTAGAGTAAACAATACCTTTGATGAAATTTCCACTGACTGATACTAAGCTCTGGGAAAGGACAGGCTTATTTTGCCAAAATTGCTTCTGGATTAGGATGTTGCATACCCCATTGCTAGGGACATGGCCTACTGCAGAAAACATTAAAATTTAATGATATTGGTGGCTGCAATATTATTTCTGAAAGCAAATTGCCTTATTAGTATATTTAGCCTTCCTGGATCTTTAGAGAGACATTAAACAAAGTAATTTGCTATTAACTCAATGAAAAGGAATTAATGAAAAAGCAAAGTTATCAGAAAGGTCTGAATGCAAAATTTTATGAATTAATAATATTTCAGATATTAAAATGTCCAACCCTGCAAACAATCAAAAGAAATAGCTTTGCAGGATCAAAAAATCATGCAGAGTCTCCCACAATGATTTAATCATTAAAGATGAGGGAAATTATTTTCCATTACTCCAAAGACTAACCTCACAATGAAAAATAAATTGGAATTTATAATGCTTCATCTCTAACAAAGAATGGGAAAGATATCTGTGACTTGCAAACAAAAGATTATTTTCATTAAATAATAATAATAATAAAAAAGCAGCTCAATTTACTTTCCTGCATGTCCTTTTATATTTTTTAAGATTTTCATACAACTATCCAGCTGAGTAATAGCAAAATGATAATCTAATCATTTAGGATAATCTAAAATACTCTAATAGAAAACTTTGTAATTAATTCTGTGTTTTGAATGGTTATTCTCAGCTGCATGTAGATTTTCCTTTCTTATTTGACTGCAAGGTCCTAGTAGATGGATTTGAGCTTAAACCTTCATTTTCATCACTGGTTGGTAATTTCAGATGATATAGCTAAAGGCCAAGGGATGTCTCTTTTACCTCCAAATGCTCTTGAAAACTCTTGGAAGAATCACTGCACAGTCGCATGTCTGCCTGTGGGGAGCTTGTGAGGTTAATGAATGTTGGGGCTGTCAAGAATGGAAAAAATATAGAACGTCCTTCAACCAGTCTGGTGAAAGATACCAAATACATCTCTTTGGGTATCCTCCATTACCTTAGTTCAGTTGCCTATACTTAGGCTTTTATCATTCTTTGAGATATCCCAGGCTGTTCAGGTATCTGTGCAAGTGCAACATTTAAAGAACACCAGAACACTTCTCTGCTCTGTCTGAATGGAAAGTGGGCATCTGGGTCAGATATTTTGAGGCAATGGAGTCCCATTTCTGAGTCTTCAGATATGAGGTAGGTGTCTAAGCTCCTGCTGTAGTTGGAGGTGCTCTAGTCTGAACAGTCAATGGAGCCTGGTGAGCCATTTGGCTGACCTGCCACTAGGTCTTTGGTCTACAGCTGCCACTTCTGGAGGACACGTTCTCTATAGTTCCTGTACTGTATGTGCAAACTCAGTGTGAGCAAGGTTCAGATAAAATATTAGAAGAATTTATTTCTTAAATTGGGACAGTCAACAGTGGAACAGGTTGCTGACAGGTGGTGTAGTCTCCATGCATAGAGTTTTTCATGACTCAGTTGGATAATTAACTTTGAACAACCTGATCAGGCCTCATAGATGATCCTGCGTTGAACAGGAGGTTGCACCAGATACCTGCTGAGGTCTCGCCAGCCCATGAATTATCCTATGTTCTTATGATCCTTGGATACTGTAGTATACCTCAGACAACACTGAGTGCTGACCTTATAGCAACTACATTGAGCCTTTGAACTCCTCTGTCTATAGCTGGAGCTTAAACTCCCAGAACACATAACACCAAAATTTTGTATTCTAACCAGGACATGATCGGTTCCACTTTCTACATGACAGTAATGGATAAATGGATGCACAGATGACATGGATTAAGAGAAGGATATGTAGTTTTTCAACCTTTCAGTGTGTTTATGCATGTGAACTTGTATTCGTGAGTATGAAAAGCAGTATGTAAAGATACTGGAAAATACTGTGCCTGTTTTTCTCTGTCTTTGGAAAACAAACAAACAAACAAACAAACAAAAACAAAACAAAACAAAAAAAAACAACAACAAAAAAAACACCTGTCTTTGATTGTCTTCTGTGTAATCAGTTTTCTGCTAGTTGAGTCTTAGGGTAGATTAGAACATAATAGTGGTTGTGTTGTGGTTTAATCAGAGAGTTAATAAACTTCTTGGGTTAAACAACATCAAGGAATGCTTTACAGTAAAGATTTAAAGCTCACAGGTTCTGATTCTCCTTGAAGAGATGTAAAAATGCTGAATATTATTATTGCAAAGTAGTTTAATTATTAGGGATAGGAGGGAAAGGGACTGTACTATATCTTTGATATAAAGAGATTGCCTTCAGAAAAAGAGACTAAAAAGATTGCCTTCAGAAAAGCTGTGATTGTTCTTCACATCAAGTTTTTAATTCAGAAAATCAGGAAAAGACATGATTTTAGAAGCTTTCATTTTGAATCTGTTTTCTAGTATGTACAGAAAAGAATAAAGTGCTTTTTAAGCAGTTTGCCTGACTCATAAACAAAAGAGCTCTGAATGACTGTGTTGATGTTGAACAACATCAATGTTGATGTCTCAACATTCATGCCCTTCCTGCACTCAACTACAACTTAGATAAATTTGGAAATTATAGTCTGTGCAGCCAAAGCTTTTTTTTTCCTTTGGTTGATCAACTTCATGACTGGATTACTGAGTTGCATGCAATAAATAATAATAAAAAATCTATGGGTAAAATTGTGCCATTCCTGAGAGATATAAAGGAAGCATAAGAAAAACAATATAATTTAGAAATTGTCTTCACAACACTCCTTCACAACACACCCAGTCATATTTTTTTTGTATCCAGTTGTACAGATAAAAAATAAAGTTACATAGACTCTAATCTATCAACATCTGAACTAGTCATCTAGGGCTTCATTCAGATGCCCAGATTCAGGCATGTAGTATCACTTGACGTATCCTCATGCATCCCTTTAATTTCCAGCTGCCACTCCAGAAATACAAATCACTCCTGTAGTTTCTGCGTCATATGTGTCAGTCCTACACAGATGTCTTGGATCCTACAGAGTATCTACCATGTCACTAGGCAGCCCTGTGTAGGCAACTAAATTGAATCTTTAATCTCCCTTTATAGTCCACAGAGAGTAAAAAGTAACTGCAGGGTGCAGTTCATATCCTTGCACATACGTCTAAATTATTCACATCTTCACTTGTCCTGTCCTAAGTTCCTGTGTTGACATAGGAAATGAATGATACCAAGCACTAAGTTTTTCCTGGGTGGGACCTAGGCATGTACCACATCTTCCCTTTAAGGAGCTCTGTGCCCTCCCACCAGAAGACAGCTTCTGTTTTCTGAAGTGAAAAGTATTGCCCACCATAGGGGGAATATAAAGAGCCTGACATTAAATGAACCTGCTATGAAGTACGGACATTTGCTCATAATCCCATACATCTATGGTAGCTGCAGAAATTAATTCAGAATCTTTTAAAATTTGTGCCTTTATCACATATGCACACGAGTAATGTTTATTTTCAATTTTGACCTTATCTATGTTGAAATCTCTCTCTCCTTCTTTCCCAGCTGCTCCTAACTTAAGTCAATGTTCATTTGGAACTAAATATATGAATGAATTTTATCACTTATTTTCTTAATAGAGAATTATCTGCTAATGTGTTAATGGAAGAATATCACACCAAAAATTCATAGCAATGGGTAAGAAGTAAAAAAAAAACAAAAACAAAAAAAACACACAAAACAAACAAAAAAACTAACAGAACATGGTGTCTATTATCAAGGGAGTGGAGCACCATCTTAAGAAGATTAATTTTAATCTTTATATTCTATGAATTGCAAGATAGCTAATTTAGAATTTGATATGGATGAAAATATGAGAGGTTTTGAATGAAACAACCAATAATTTTAATTTTAATGTTCACTGGTGAAACTAAAAATGACACACAGCAATTACATTTCATGAAAAGCAAACATTATTCTGATCCATGATCAAGTTACATTTATAGGCATTTAAAAATGGAAATGAATGAATGTTTTAATATATCTTTCTGAGTTAAAAAAAGCACAGTTTGGGAAATATCAGAATGAATTATTTAGACTTCATCTTCTTTTATTTTTCTGTTTGTTTTCAATATAAACAACTCAAAGTGAGAAATTCATATATATATATATTTAATTTATTTTTTAGATCCATTACATTCATCTGGTGTTCTCTGGTTTAGAATCTGAAGTATTTACATCCCAGTCAAATATGGAATTTATGGTTTACCTCATGATGTTGTTTTTACAGCTACCTATGTTAAAGCTTCTCAGGCACATTAATTGTGTTTTCCTCCTGGGCTAGCTGGCTTTAATAGGTACGGAAGCTGTCATATAACTACACAGATTTATGCACTGTGAAAAAAGGGTAACTCTTACTAATGCATATCATTTTTCTCTCTCATGCTCTGGACAAGAGAGTGCACTGATCAAGAATCATGGTGTTGCTTCACACACAGCAATGTGAAGGACAGGGAGATGCTTCCCCTTGAAGTGCTGCAGGAACACATACCGGCTGCAGCTTCAGACTGATGCTAAGGGCGCTTCATCCAGGAGTTCACTAGAGAGCATTCAGAAGTTTATGCCATGAATCTAAGAATGGTGTGGAAGGTAGTTGCTTGGGAAGAAAATTTATAGAAACCTCAATATTAAAATTCAGCTCCATTTTTATATATAGCAACAGGAGAAAATCAAATCAGTATGGTGTTAAGTTAAAGCTAATCTAGCAGGAAAAAAATGGTGAAAAAGAATATGATGGATGTAAAGCAGAACATCTACATCTGGTTGAAAAGAGGGCTTACAATGACAGGATACACAGCAGTCAGTCCTTTACACAGCTTCATGTGTTTTGGGAATTACCACCTGTCAGATTAGTTAGAGTGAGGAAAGAAATCTTCTGTTAAACACTGATCAGCTTCAATATCCACCAAATTTTGTTCCAAGCCACGCATATTGAATATAAGATACATATTTTCACAAAAAAACAAAACAAAACAAAACAAACAAACAAAAGAAACCACAATTAATATCTCTGCTACTAATTGTTACTTTTGAAAAAGGCATAGAAATTTTCCTCTTTTTCAAATGCAGAGACGATTGCAACCTTGGCAAGCCGTTGCCCAACTAATTGAGGAAGGAACAAGCAGCAAAAAGAACTCTGTAGCTACCCTCAGAAGAACTGTGATGTTTCTACAGCTTACTAGTTATAGAGTTTGTTATGATTGTGATTATAAAAAAATGTATTACATGCATGCATAACATTTTATTTTGCTACTGTGCATAGTAAATACTACAATCAGACATTACCTACGACAACAGCAGCAATTATTATGCAGCTTTGATACTGTTGAGATGGCCAAGAATATTTGTCGGCATCAAGGCTGTCCCATTCTTGTCATTATAAACATAGCAGTGTGTTCCTGTCCAAACATTGCAGAAAGAGACAACCTTTGTCCAACTGTGATCCCATGGGATTTGATGATTTAGGTCAGATACCAAACAAACACAATGCACTAAAACAAGAGAATGCTGATGAATCCTAAAGCCATTTCAGACTGGGGTTGCAATGAGATACGAGTCCAAAAGCTAGATATGACCAGATAAGTTTTATTATTTAGTCAGCATTAAAATACATTCTTTTGTAACATATTTAAACCTATGGGAATACATACATTCATATATATGTACACTCATACATGCACACCCACACAAACAGACAAGAAAATATGCAGGCATGTAGATATACACATACAGCTTGCATTGCAGGCATTTTAAATTTCCCGTTTAAGAATATTTTGTATTAAGTCTGAATGAGAAATGGCAGAACAAATTCTAGCTTCTGAGTGTATTAAAGTAATTGCATCTTTTCATCATAGGCCTTCCCTCTCAAATTGTTTTGACACAGATAGGATTACTGCAAACTTGGTCAAGAAAGAAAGCTAGTCTTTTATTCTTTCTCTAAGTGTTAGTGTATGTATGTAAGAAATGGCAGGGCTAATTTTGAAGGTAAAAATGAGTTTGCTGGCTACACTGTAGCTTCAAAAGATCAGCATCCTGACAGAAGAATATGGTAAAGCCTTGATGCTAATCTTTATTTCTATAGACAGTTGCTAAGAATAAACACACTCTACCAGCTATGCATCTCTAATCTAAAGCTGTTTATTGCCACATCAAAATAAGACCCAAGGATAATGAAGTGAACTAGAAAGAGTTTGAAAGCAAACCTCACAGGATATGCCATCTATTGGTGATTTATTATTATTATTATTATTATGGTCGTTATTTATACAAATAGATGGAACAAAATATTTATAAAAATAGAAGAAACTTTAAAAATGCATGTGGGTAATTGAAATAGGAATATTCAGGCTTTGCAAAGTGATACATGGTAAACGAGATGGGATAATTAGATCACATTCTCTCAGTAAACATGCCAAGACTGTCAGAAAGGCAGTGGGAAAGGTCCAGTCTAGTTAGTTATACGTAGAGTTATAAGTAACTCTACTGCATGGGCTGGCTCAGGTGTAAGTATCCCAGGATGACTTCTATGAGACTGGGCTACAATTTAGAACACATTTTTGGAAAAGTTTTCATGACTTTTGGAGAAGTTTTAATGTTTCTCTAATCTGCTTTTTGGTCTCACTGCCAGCATCTGATCACACTCAGCAGCTTCATGTTCCCATTGCAAAAGCTGGGATACTGTTTTTTGCATGTTACAGGAAAGCTCTCTCAACAGCTGAGTGACCAAGCTTGTGACTTTTGGGCTTTAAATTCTGTATCTGATCAGATATAAATATATTTATAGTATATAAATATATGCAGCTGAATATAAATTGAATATTAATCAATCTTTCATAGCTTTATTAAAGATATGCCAGCTTGTCTTAAGTTCTCTCAAGAAATGTTGAAGCCTTTTAAAAAGGTGTGATGGTTTTACTCGAGTGGGCAGCCGAGCTCCACCACAACCGCTCTCTCACTCCTCCCCTCCTCAAAGAGGAAGGGGGAGAAAAGACAACACAAAGAGCTCGAGGTTTGAGATGAGAATGATTTAATTAAGGAAAGGGGAATGGGGAGAAAGAGAAACAAAAGAAACAACAAGGCCGCGCGGAAGCTCAGAGAGAAAGAAAAAAAAGTTATTCTCTACTTCCCATCAACGAGCGATGTTCGGCCACGTCCCGGGAAGCAGGGCCTCAAAACGCGTACCGGTTGTTCAGGAGAGACCCTCCCCCATGAGAGCCCCCCTTTTATTGCTCAGTGTGACATCAGGTGTTATGGAATATCCCTTTGGTTGGTTTAGGTCAGCTGCCCTGGTGATGTCCCCTCCCCATCAATTGCCCACCCCCAGCCTGCTGGCTCTTGGGGGCCTGGAAGGAGTTCTGATGTTGTGCCAGCACTATGCAGCAATAGACATAACACTGGAGTGATACCAGTGCTGTTCCAGCTATGAGTGCAGAGCACAGCACTGTGTGGGCTGCTGCAGGGAAAGGTGACTCCATCCCAGACAGACCCAACACAACCTCCACCCCTTATTCCATAACATTTGTGTCACACTCAGGTCCCCATAGTTTAGTATATAGATATTTCATCACCATTATTCTCTGTCTATTAAAGTGTTTATACATCTGTACTTTTCATTCCACAGGCTTTTCCCAAAAATGTTCATAAAAGCTGTTGATGGTTTCAGCTTCATCTGTCAAAATGGTCACTCAGGGCAGGCGAAGTTGATTTTCTTGACACCAGCACCAGCTTAGCTCATGTCACTGTTGCATTTGCCCGGTTCCTTGCGAAGTTGACCTGTCATTGGTTCTGCAATGTCCTCCTGCAACACATAACTTGGATTACAGATTAATTTTCTCTCAAGGTTAAATCTCCTTGAGGCACACACCTGATATCCCCATCCTTCTGCATTACCCACCAGGTATACCCTGGTCCTTGGGCAAAGACAATCCCACAAGTGGGTTTGCCTTTTCCCATGACAGGAGTAACCCACACCGCCTTCCCCATCCACTTCCCTACATGCACTACGGGGACTTTAGCTTCTCCCACAGTGTGTAGGGGTTTTGTTTCAGCAGGACCAGGACGGCTTTCAGACCCCCTGTTGTTAACTAGCCAAGTGGCCTCTGGTAGATTCATGTCCCAATGTTTCCACGTCCCAGCACCCAATGCTCGTAACATAGTTTTTAACAATCCATTGTATCTCTCAACCTTCCCAGAAGCTTGTGGGTGATAAGGGATGTGATACACCCACTCAATGCCATGTCTCTTGGCCCAGGAGGTGACTAAATTGTTTCGAAAGTGACTCCCATTGTCGGATTCAATTCTTTCTGGTGTACCATGTCGCCACAGCACTTGTCTTTCCAGGCCCAAGATAGTGTTTCGGGCGGTGGCATGGTTTACTGGGTATGTTTCGAGCCACCCAGTTGTTGCTTCTACCATGGTTAGTATGTAACGTTTGCCTTGGCGGGTTTGTGGGAGTGGTCCGATGTAGTCAATCTGCCAGGCTTCACCATATCGAAATCCAAGCCATCTCCCCCTGTTCCAGGGAGACTTTATCCTCATGGCTCGTTTGATTGCAGCACATGTCTCACACTCATGGGTAACCTGCGTGATGGCCTCCATGGTCAGGTCCACCCCTCGATCACGAGCCCATCTGTATGTGGCATCCCTCCCCAGATGCCCTGATGTTTCATGGGCCCATCGAGCTACAAACAGCTCACCCTTACGTCCCCAGTCCAGGTCCACCTGAGCTACTTCAATTTTTGAAGCTCGATCCACTTCTTCGTTGTTCTGATGTTCTTCGGTGGCACTATTCTTAGGCATGTGGGCATCTACATGACGTACCTTTACATCCAGGTTTTCTACCCAGGCAGCAATATCTTGCCACAGAGTAGCAGCCCAGATAGGTTTACCTCTGCGCTGCCAGTTGTTCTGTTTCCATTGCTGTAACCACCCCCAAAGAGCATTTGCCACCATCCATGAGTCAGTGTAAAGATACAGTACTGGCCATTTTTCTCTTTCAGCAATTTCTAGGGCCAGTTGTATGGCTTTCACTTCTGCATATTGACTCGACTCACCTTCCCCTTCCATGGCCTCCACAACTTGTCGGGTGGGACTCCACACAGCAGCTTTCCATTTCCGATGGCTCCCTACCACACGGCAGGATCCGTCAGTGAATAACACATACTGCTTTCTGTCTTCTGGCAACTCGTTGTATGGTGGTGCCTCTTCAGCACGAGTTATCTCTTCTGTCGGTATTCCAAAATCCTTACCCTCTGGCCAGTCCATAATCTCTTCCAGGATTCCTGGGCGGTTGGGTTTCCCCACTCGAGCCCGCTGCGTAACTAACGCTATCCACTTACTCCATGTAGCGTCAGTTGCATGATGTGTAGTGGGGATTTTTCCTTTGAACATCCAATGTAACACAGGTAGCCGTGGGGCCAAGAGGAGTTGTGCTTCTGTACCAACAACCTCTGAAGCAGCTCGAATCCCCTCATATGCTGTTAATATTTCTTTTTCAGTTGGGGTGTAATTGGCTTCTGATCCTCGAAAGCCCCGGCTCCAGAACCCCAAAGGTCGACCTCGAGTTTCTCCTGGGGTCTTCTGCCAGAGGCTCCAGGTGAGGCCATGCTCCCCAGCTGCAGTGTAAAGTATGTTTTGTACAGCTGGTCCGGTACGGACAGGCCCAAGGGCTACTGCACGAGCTATTTCTTGTTTGATTTGTTCAAAGGCCTGTTGTTGCTCGGGGCCCCACTCGAAAGAATTCCTCTTTCGAGTCACTCGATATAGAGGACTCACAAGCTGGCTATAGCCTGGAATATGCATTCTCCAAAATCCAACGAGGCCTAGAAAAGCTTGTGTTTCTTTTTTGTTAGATGGTGGAGACATAACCGTAATTTTGTTGATCACGTCCGTTGGAATGTGGCTACGTCCATCCTGCCATTTTACCCCCAAGAACTGGATTTCCTGTGCGGGTCCCTTGACCTTATTCTGTTTGATAGCAAAGCCAGCTTTCAAGAGAATTTGAATTATTTTCTTCCCTTTCTCAAAAACTTCCTCTGCTGTGTTCCCCCATACGATGATATCATCAATGTACTGCAAGTGTTCAGGAGCATCCCCCTGTTCCAGTGTCGTCTGGATCAGTCCATGGCAAATGGTAGGGCTGTGTTTCCACCCCTGGGGCAGTCGATTCCAAGTGTACTGAATGCCTCTCCAAGTGAAAGCAAACTGTGGCCTGCATGCTGCTGCCAGAGGGATGGAGAAAAATGCATTAGCGATATCAATTGTTGCATACCACTTGGCTGCCTTTGATTCCAGTTCGTACTGGAGTTCTAGCATATCTGGCACTGCAGCACTCAGTGGTGGTGTGACTTCATTCAGGCCCCGATAGTCCACTGTTAGCCTCCACTCGCCATTAGACTTTCGCACTGGCCATATAGGACTATTGAAGGGTGAGTGAGTTTTGCTGATCACTCCTTGTCTCTCCAGATGATGAACTAACTCGTGGATAGGGATCAGGGAGTCTCGATTGGTGCGATATTGCCGCCGGTGCACAGTTGTAGTCGCAATCGGCACTTGTTGTTCTTCAATCCTCAGCAATCCTACGGCAGAAGGGTCTTCTGAGAGACCAGGCAGGGTAGACAGCTGCTTAATCTTCTCTGCGCTCAAAGCAGCTATGCCAAAAGCCCACCGGTACCCTTTTGGATCCTTGAAGTACCCTTTCTTGAGGTAGTCTATGCCGAGGATGCACGGAGCCTCTGGGCCAGTCACGATGGGGTGTTTTTGCCACTCATTCCCAGTTAGACTCACTTCAGCTTCCATTGTTTTGTCTTGACTATAGGGGCTACTGATACCATAGATGGTTGGTCGTTTGGGGTGGTCACAGTGTGTGTTATCTCATTATCAAGTTCAGAAACTTTCTTATCCCCTTGAGGGTGCTGGGCAGTGTTAATTGACATTTGATAGGCGTGAGCCAGACCCCAGCAGAGTGCAGCAAGCTGGTGGAGTTCTCTGGTATTGCCAGGGTCAGGGCATACGTCTTTCAAACATTCTACCAGTTTTTGTGGATTTTTCACTTGTTCAGGGGTGAAGTTAAAAACCATTGGAGGAGAAAACCGTGACAGGTACCTGCCCATATCCCCCCACACACCCTGCCACCCACAACTACTTTGCCTCGGGGCAGGTCTTTGGATGCTATTCTTAATAAATTGTTTGATTTTGGGAAGGAAGAAAAAGAATAGAACTAGTAATAGGAGGATGACATCTGACCAAGGGTATCCAAAAAACTCAAAAGCTGCTGTGATTAGCCCACAGGGAGAGAAGAAAAAAGCACCAGCCCTGATATTATTCATAAATTGACTGCCAGGGAAGAAAAAGAAGGCAGTGTAATTCTTCATATTTCCAGAAAGATAATCTCCAGGAGACCAGAAGGATAGCAATGCAGGGCCTGAGTACCAGACAAAACTGGAGGCCAGCATGTTACCACACAGTGTGATAAAGAAACGAAACACAGATTTCAACACGTTCTCCGATTGGATATAGAGGAAGAAAGAGAAAAGAGAACGGATTACGTACAACATAGTCATACAGGAGAATATTAACAGCAAGCCAAACATTGTGACTAGCAAGTACGTTAGGTGGAGTTACTTTAATCAATTCTACGGTTATCTCAACCCTCGAGCCCCACGTTGGGCGCCAAAAAGGACTGTGATGGTTTTACTCGAGTGGGCAGCCGAGCTCCACCACAACCGCTCTCTCACTCCTCCCCTCCTCAAAGAGGAAGGGGGAGAAAAGACAACACAAAGAGCTCGAGGTTTGAGATGAGAATGATTTAATTAAGGAAAGGGGAATGGGGAGAAAGAGAAACAAAAGAAACAACAAGGCCGCGCGGAAGCTCAGAGAGAAAGAAAAAAAAGTTATTCTCTACTTCCCATCAACGAGCGATGTTCGGCCACGTCCCGGGAAGCAGGGCCTCAAAACGCGTACCGGTTGTTCAGGAGAGACCCTCCCCCATGAGAGCCCCCCTTTTATTGCTCAGTGTGACATCAGGTGTTATGGAATATCCCTTTGGTTGGTTTAGGTCAGCTGCCCTGGTGATGTCCCCTCCCCATCAATTGCCCACCCCCAGCCTGCTGGCTCTTGGGGGCCTGGAAGGAGTTCTGATGTTGTGCCAGCACTATGCAGCAATAGACTTAACACTGGAGTGATACCAGTGCTGTTCCAGCTATGAGTGCAGAGCACAGCACTGTGTGGGCTGCTGCAGGGAAAGGTGACTCCATCCCAGACAGACCCAACACAAAAGGAGAAAAATTTTTCCATTTCTTCTTTTTCTTCTCCTGTCACACAGTTGTCTAGTGATGCAGACTGGACATTTTGCCATTCAGGCATGAAATCAGATGCTACAGCCACTGTAGTCTTGTTGGGGGTTTCACTACCACTCTGACTAGGTTCATCCTTACATATGCACACAGCATGTTTGCATTCAGCATCTACTGGGGAAGAAGGCAAAATTTCAGTGGTACTAGACTTCTGGGGCATTGAGAGAGATTCATCTTCAAAACAGATTGGACTGTTTTGATACTTGGCTCCCTAAATATTCACAAGATAAATGTGTGCATGCATGCTAAGTTCCCCATAGAACATGATCTTGGTCTCAGAGATCATGTTTCACATTTTCTCCCATACTATTTATGTTCTGCTTTGAAAGTAAATGAATACTAAATTGAATCAGCAATTCAGGCTTGCTACATTTCATTGATCTATGACAGATCAGAGTTTGATGCTGAGATAATATGGCCCCAGGCATCAACCTTTACCACTAATATGGTTTTTAAATTCTCTACTCAAGTCTATTTATTATGAATGTAATCTGTTTTAGGAAAGTACCTAAATCTCTGCTAATGATTCATTCAGATGCAAGCAGTGTCCTCATTTAAAATGTCCAGGTCAACCCAGTTTTCTCTGATTATTTTAATAGTGTACTTTGCTCTGTCTTGACTGGTTTGCTTCTAGTCTCACTCTGCTTCAGAAATTTGTTGCTCACTCCCAGTGATGATAGCCTGGGCTGGTTTATTTCTTTATGCAAGAGTCTTTGTACTTGGATATTTTTTTCCCACAGTAACATTTTATTATTTTTTCTCTTCCTGCAACTCACTCTCAAGTAAAAATAAGGGAAAGTTTCTGATATTTCATATGATCCAGCCAGTCAAAATTTTATTTGGGATTCCACAGCTCAGATGACACATCTTTTTTAGCTCATGAAGAATTAGTTCTGGTCCCTTGTGCACCTCCAATAGTTGTCATCCATCAGTATTAACAGGGAGGAGAGTGGACTCAGCCTCCAGATGTCAGCAGATAGAGTTCAAAAACATTTACATTTGTCACGCGCCTTGACACCTTTGATAAGTCCCTTTCCTTACTCCCTCTACTTTGTTTATTTGATCTGGTGCATCTCCTTCAATTTCTCTACACCCTCATATGTGCTTATTCCTCCAGAGTACAAAGCAGGTGATGGAGGTCTCTGACTATTGATAAAACTTAAAAATAACTCCGCATTCATCTGAAATAGTAACATTTTGGTTCCTCATCCTAAGGTGTTTACAAACTATAACATCAATATTATTTATTTATTTTTTTACTTATTGCTGTTATTGCCTTGTCTCTCAATCATATGTCACATCTCTTGGCTTGGGGTCATCTTAATTAATTAATTATGTATTCCTAAAAAGGCAGTAGATTTTCAAATCAAAACCCTGAACATTTCAAATGGAATGAAGATTTATTTTTAAAATATATACTATATTTCAATACTTTGTATTGAAACTCTTTGCTGTCCATATTGGCCATATTCAGGCTGAAACTCCATCTCAGTTTAACCTCAATTCATGAAAGTGGGAATTTTTCAGTGAATTTATTGTCTATAGTAATTTGTGGCTAACTGTACATAAAATCAATGTCTTTTTATACCATTAAGATTGTAAGCTTTCCTTCCACTTATTAGTTCATACTTTAGATTAGATTTCATACTTTCATGTTAAAATAATTTCATAATATCTACCTTCTGATTTCTGTAAATAACCACAGTGCTTCTGGTGTGGAGCACATTGCATATAATCAACTCTGACATTTGAGGGCTTTGGATTTAATATGGAAATAGGGATATCCAAATGAATTTCATGTTATCTACATATATTGTTATTCTCTTGAAATTTCTTATCCAAAGGTTAAAAAAAAAAAAGGAAAAAAAAAAAAAGAAGAAGAAGAGAAAAAAAGGGTAGATAATCTTGTAAAGTTTCTTCCATCTTGGGTTATCGAATACTTCCAGCTTGCTCTCTTGAGTTTGTTTCAGGACAGATGTTGGGTTCAGCTAAAATCTGGTCTTGAACATAAACTTTATTCACCATTTGGATGTGCATCTAGGTTTTCTTTATCGTAGGTATGATTTTGGCAGGGCAGCCAATTGTTTCAGAGGAGTTAAAAGAGCACCTGAAAAGTCATGTGCATTGCAGTTGTGCATTTCTTCTGGTTGCCATGGAAACTGCCCTAGGATTCCTGGCAACAGATTTCATCCCCATCGGTAATGGAAACACCACAGGTATTAGCCAGTCAGTCACCTCCCACTGGGTGCTATTTTTGGAATGAATCAATAGATCAGATTCTCTTCTTCAAGCAGCTCTAAAGCAGTGTGAGGGTTTGTCAGATGCTTTTGTCTCCGGTTCTCTCTGTGCACACCAGCAACTTCTCCAGGCGGTGAACCATACTATAGGTAAGGCTGGTAGGATGGCTTACTGTTAAACATTGCTCTCAAGGTAAAGCAAACCCTTCAGAGCTCAATTTTAAAGCTGTCTCCAACATTTATAAAGTCCGTAGCAAGGACTGAGCATCCTTGCAGAGGATAATGCTTGTTTCAGATGTGTGCTCCTTTTCATATACCAATGCTATACTAATAATCATGGTTTTGCAATGGGTACCCATTTGCAATGGGTCCCTATATTTAGTCATCAAATGTTCTGAAGATGCTGACTGAGATCTGCAGACCCAGAAGGGGCAGAACACTTTGGCTGCTGTTCTGGGCTCTTCTGTGAGTGCTACCTGAGGGTATCCAGACTGAGAGCTAGGGACTGTCCCTGTCACCAACGTGTTTCCAAATTGAGACATCCAGGGAGAATCTGGAAGAGTAAAATGTTTTGTTTTCATGAAGAGGAAAGTGAAATTATATGAGTGATATATAGAGGAAATTAAAGAGTAAGTTGCACCAAGGGTACTTGAATTGTGTGGGTGGAAAATAGGATAGGATGAGGAGAAAGACAGATGGGAAGAGAGGAAAGAAGACTGAATTGGGTACCTGAAAGAGGCAGGTAAAACAGGGATTGCAAACTGGTGGGATGGGAATGAAAGTAAAATAAGAAATGTAACACTGGGGAGAAATGTCTACAGAAGGACAAAAAATCAAGGACAGAATTTACAGTGCAGAATGGGTTGAGTGAACTGAACAGAATCTGGTGCTCCAGACACTAGTGAGGTCATGAGACTGGAAGGGAGGGGAAACTGGAATAAAAAGAGAAAGGAAAACAAGCCTGGGATGGGAATATTACAGGTGACAGACCAGTGGTGTGATAGGATTAGCTGGACAAAAAAATTGCAATGGAATGAATATATTTATATATATATATATATATATATATATAATCTGAACAATGGCGACCAAAGTAAAGCCAAATTTCAAATGATTCAGATAATGGTGTGGAGATTGAGAGTGGTCCCTTGGGAGAAAAACTAGGACTTTACTGGAGAAAGGGAGACAGAAGGGAGGTAAACCAGTCAGGGTAAATTGAGGTAATGTGTGGGGATAAGGGATAATAAGATTGCTTGTCAGGCTAGAAGAAATGTGTAGAAATGCCTGAGCCATCAGAACAACAGATAGAAATGGGGACGGAATTAATTTTACAAGCTAACTTTAATGTGCAGGTATCTATATCTGAACCGATTGCTTAATCACCTCTTATAACAATGGAGAGTTCAGCACAGTCCCAGGCACTCATGTTAGGGTGAGATTATTCACCTCCTAACTGAACTTACTGCTAATTACTGTTAAGGTTGTCTATTCAGTGATCCTGTAAAACTTGCTTAGGTGTAAACACCCACTGTTAGGTGCATGAGTGCTACTGCAAGAACCTGTGATTCAAAGTCCAGCACCAAGTGTTTTCCTCCTGATAAATCATGGGAGAGTGCCTGGGGTCTCCATTCATAACACCAATGCTCCTTGAATGGATATTCTGAGGTTAGCAGGTCACTTCCAAGAGGAATTGAGAGTACAACTGAATTTTGCTGTACATTTTCTGGAGACAATTTAAACAGTGCATGTTTTACACTAATTAATTCATTTATTATTATTATTATTTATTTATTTTACTCACTAGTGAACAGCTCTTTTGAAGAGAATTATTCAGTAAAAAACTTTTGCTGTCTGTGGAAAAACATATTCATGGTAGACTGGCAAAAACTTATAGCATGGATTTGGACTGCATATCTACTTTGCAGTAGCTGGCATGACTAATTTAACCACAAATTAAAACAATGAGATTCTGAAAATCCAGAGTAGCCTCTTACTGATTTCAATGGGAATAGAGCTTGGTGCCTGTGTGCATTGGTTTTAGACTTAGATGTTTACACAAGACTAATCAATGTGGAGCCATCCAGAAAAGGGAAGAATACAAATGATAGAATAAAGCTGAGACATCTGGCAAACTGCTGTAATCAAGTGACAAGAGCCTGAGGAAAGAAAATGGAAACTCTGACATGGCTAACAGCAGTACTGAGGAAAAGAAACCTAACAACTGTGAAATCAGAAATAACTACGCTATGGCTCTGTGAGCTTTTTCCTAGCAAATGAAGGGTTGAAAATGCACCAATTCAGTGGTGTAATTTGCAGTTTAAAGTATCCATATGCCATGCAAGGAAGGACCTATCAATATATTGGGTCACTTTAACATTTTGGTTGTCTAATTCAATCCCCAAATGCCTGTCTCTTGGGAGATGGTGTTCAAACAAAGTTCTGCTTAGGCTGTAGCACTAGTCAGCTTTCCTCCTCTTTGGGGACTACACTAGCAAAGAGGAACTCAGTTTGAGAGTTAGGAGAAACCTCTAATTTTTTTCCAATACTGGCCTCCTGGGAACACCTGGGCAGCCAAGTACTGCCAACTCTGGGTACCAGCAAAATCTCAGGGAGGTCACTGCAAGTCTCAGCACTTTTTTTGTGGCTCCAGAGGAACCCAGTTGTAAATAAATTCTCTCCCCTCTCCCGGTAGCCTAGGAGAAGCTGTCTGCACATGTATCTAGTGTTACATCTAATGATATATCATGCATTCTTTGGTCCTCCCACTGTGCATTTGGTTCTGCATGCTGGAACAGAAGAAAGGTAGGAGAGTGGTGAAGTACATATTCCAAAGGTGATTAATTACAGAAAGAAACAGTCAATAAGGGAACTGTGGTCAATGGTACCACTACCACACAAATAACAGCAGGTAGCTCCACAGCTTGGTCAGGTCAATGTTTAGAGGAAATCAGTTCTTAGAAAGAAGAATGAGACAAATAATCATGTTCATCTGAAAGACAACTATCAGATAAAAAATCATAATGAACTAAATAAGAACAAATAATGCCAAATCAAAACCAATTTCCTTGGTGTGAAAAATGTCTTACATCATAACCTCAGCTTCAAGCGTAAGCAACTTGATAGTCTTCCACCATAATTCTTATAAATAGGAGAAGGAAAAGAAGACAGCAATTTACTGTACATAAGATGAAAACCTGTTTTGGAAAATTATACTTAGTATATGTTTTAATGGTTTAATATTAAACCTGAATGGAGGATTTATTTAGGGCTGCTCCTGAAGGATTTGTATTGAGTCTGTTGTTATTCAGTAGTGTCATTAAATACCCAATAAGAGCTTTTTAATTTTATAGGTAGAATTGAATTCAGCAACCTGCTCTACTGGAAGTATTTTGGAGTTCTTAGAAATTCAGTACGACATGGTCTTGAATACTGGTAGATCTGTTTTCTAACTAACAAAACCCAGGAGGAGATGTGTCAAATACACCAAGCCAAATTAGGCTTCAAGAGTTTGAATATACTGAAGTGAACTTTAGTTTGAGACACACAGAGGTTCTTCATTGCACACCTCTGAAGAAAAACTATATTGAAGCCTTCTGAGTTTCTGTGACAAACCAGACAGTAACAACATGGAGCACAGTTTTTTTCTATTGAGTGCAGATGAATTGTTTCCTGATGGGCACATAGTGGTTACACACAAAGCACTGAGAATGACATGGTTGTATATGTTACCAGCTTAATGTTTACCCTTTAGCGTTTCAAAAGGATATTCCAAAATATAAAATAAATAGTAATAAATAAGGAGTGAAGTAGTAATTGATATTGACAAAAAAGAAAAACAGAAAACAGATAACATTGTGAAAAGAGAACTTAGCAAAAGGTTTAAAGCAAATTTCTATATTCAGGTAAGAGTCCCTTCAGGTCAAAATAGAAAGACAACAGTAATTGAACAACTGGAGTTATTAAAGACATTACGGGAAAACTCTACAAAATAATGAATAAAGAAACCAGTTCTGAATTAATGCAATTGAATAAAAACTCTTCTGTAAATCACTGTCTATTCACTTGGAATTTTGAGAATTTCATACTTATAATCTTATATACGCACCAAAGAGGTGAATTTATACCATTTAAAAAAATATATATTTTATTTTATTTATCCCTCCATCAAATGGTTATTGGCATTTGAAAACCTGAATAACCTCACAGCTTGCTTGTTTTCCCCTGCAGAATTGTGTATTCAGACCCTCATTTTATAGCCCACTGATTATTGTTCTCTGCATCTGTATCTTCCTATATGTCCCTCTTGAGAGGAAGAAGTTATGGGAATTTTTCCCAAACAGTAGGCTTCTCACTAAGAGTTGGAGATTTGTTCTTTTAAAGGCTGAAGCAGAATTCCATGGTTATTAACATGCTCTTTTTCTCAATGCTGCTTCCTTGTGTACTTATTTTAGACAGGGATGGAGGCATCAGCTTTTACTAAGCCTATTCAATGCTTTTCATTGTATCACCATATTTTCAGTTTGCTTACAGTTTTGAGAAAGCTTTGATTATTTCTGCCCCAAATTGTCATGTGCAGTTTGAAGCTGCGACACTTTATTTTTAGATTTCAGACACTATGTCACATATTACATAGGTATTGGAGAGAATGGTAAAAGAATAGCAGAAAGAGGAAAGAGTTTCATGTTTATGACCTTCAGCTCTGTGAGCCAAGAGAGAAAAAAGCATGGTTTGAATACTTGGCAAGATAAAGGGGTCTTTTTGAATCACTTGAAAGAAGAGGAAAATGGCTTGCTACTCTTCCTCAGGGCAGAGAGGAATGGCAGCGAGCATCCTAACTGTTTTGAGAAGCTGGATATGATCAGTCTTGGGTTACTATCACTCAGGAGAGGTTAGGGTTCCTTAGACTCCATCAGGAGTCCCTCTCAGCTATAACAACAGAGACATTTGATTATGCTCTGAAGAGCAACTTCACACTTGTTTCTCTGACACAAGTCCCAGGCATAGCATTTAAATTGAGATGAGAGAACAGATGAGAGGAGGAAAGAGTGAACAAAAAGGATATAGAGGAGGAAGAAGAAATAGTTTATGCCATAGGCTGTAACTCCTAAAATAATGTCATTCAGAAGTTTATAGATATTTGTTTCTTTACCTATACCTGAACACTGATTCATCTGAAAAATCACTGAAAATCTGAAAATATTAAATTCTTGGCAATTTAAAACTGAACTATTTGAAAAAGAAAAACAAGTTAGATGCATTAAAAATAATCACAAGAATAAAACAGAGCATAGCAGGAGTGTATTCACCTAGGTGAATGTAAGTTAAATGCCACAGTAATTCCAAATGAGCCAGACAGCATAAAGACAGAATCTTCCATGTTAAGTTAGAAAGATCTAAACTAATACGATGTACCCAGCATGGACAGCGTCAGTGATATTAGGTTTTTCCTATATTATACAAATCTGTCTCATAAAAGGAAATATATATATATATATTTTAATATTCACAGAAATACCTGATCCATTTAAAATCCTGCCATAAGACTTAGCTCCATTATATCTTGTGACGATGACTTGCACAGATTAATTACTTGACTAATAAACCACTTTCTTCTTTTCACTATAAAACTTGTCTTAAAACTGCATGACACATCCCACATTCCCCTCTTCGCTATCTGTCATGTTATCTTTTATTTGCCTTCTATTGAAATGTGAATAGCCATAAATTATACTGCTTTGTACAGATCATTTTTCCATGACTTTAATAATCATAGCTGCCGTTTTCTTATTTTCGTCTTTTCTTTTTTTTCTCTCTTCTTTTTTCATCTTTTCTTTTCTTTTCTTTTCTTTTCTTTTCTTTTCTT